>NC_092815.1:62123852-62198852 GCF_023375885.2 Dermacentor andersoni | reverse complement strand
GCTAGACATGTAATGAGACGCCGTGAACATACGCAGCGTCAAAGCACAAAAGGACAGGGCATGAAGGCGGTCGCTACATGGATCTCGACGGTGCGACGCCTGTTGCATTACGGACCTTCTCCAGTGAGGCAGCTCGCCAGGCGATATCCGCGGCGTGGTCAGGCGCTTGGCTACGACGGCTCAAGACCTCCCGCTCCCGCGCAACGCTTAGAGAAGACGGCCTCGCTCTCATTCATGGCCAAGTTCGCACTGACTGGACGGGCGCGGCGCTCCTCTTACCCAGGCGCGCAGCCAGTCACGTGGTCAAGCGGCGACCCAGCTGCGGAGAGTGCATGCGCCAAAGCGGCGGAACTCGGCGCAGCGAGTCACGTGATGTGTTGCCAAGGCTACGTTGCAGCTGCGGTCTAATGAAGGTCAAATTGCTGGCGACGGCGAAACTCGGCTCGACGTGGTTAGTAAAGAAGAAAAACGCCTTCAGTCATAAGCGGCGTTTAGCAGAGGCTGCGAGGCATGGAGCTGCGAAGTATGGGAACGCAGGTGCTTGCGCAAGGTGGACATAATTTGTATGTCTACTACCACCATATCTTTTCCTTCCTCTATACGGCTGCCAAGCCACATTTACGTATTGTTGCACAATGACGGACGCTGCGGTCATAACGTGGGCATAGGAGCCTAATAGGTCGGTCATGTTGAAACTATTATCTTCGTCACGCCCTCTCATCGTATGTCATTCTAGCTGGTTGCTGGCTACGCTCTTGGACGTTTATCCGGTACCGGTTATAGTGCAACCAAAACTGGATATAGTTCGAATTGAGGCGGCTCCTATCGAATGCGCGGGTAATACTGAAGTATCGCCGTAATCACGCCGTTGTTGGCGCATAATTGTCATCCCTGATAACTTCTGGCTACAGTTTGCAGCAATGGTCGGTAGCGGACATACTGCCAACAAACACCGGCTATAAAGCGAATGGAGGCAGCCCGCGGTGGCAGGGGATCCACGTAAGCATCGACGTGATCTACAACACAAGCACGCTGTCGTTATCATGCCACTGTCATCGTTCCATCGTCGTCATGTCATTGTCATGAATGTGTCATCGTCAGAGCGTCGTCGAAATGCAGTTGTGGTCATTCCACTGATGTCGTTATGTCGCTGTCGTTGTACCATTGTCACCCCTGCTGCCTTCTGGCTATGGTGCTGGGCGAATGGCCTGTACCAGGCAAAGTGCAAACAAACAGTGGATATAGTGTTTACACTAGGAGAATACCAGAAAACTTGAAAAAGGAAAAAAATAACAGTCGAGATGCAAACATAGACAAACCGACAGAAACGTGACTGGTAGTGCGAATAGAGGTGGGCGTTGTGGTTGGTGATGCACGTAATTTGCGCCAACAGAGACAGCATGCTAGTGAAGAAAGAACAATGACAGTACAAGGCGCTACTTGCAACTGTTTATTGAGGTCGAAAGTGGCTGAATATATAGCCACTTGTACTAAAGGCGACAAGTTTAAGCTGTTTCTTTTTTTTTTTTCAGAGCACTTCTCACACAGCTGCGAACGTCTGTATTATTCATATTGCAAGGCTCGGTTTTCTTTCTGTCCTGGAAAGTCCAGGGCTACTGCTTGCAACAGTGTCTCAAATTATCTGTTATTTCGAGCTCTTCAAATAGCATCTGTAAGTTAAACTTGCTCACCAAACACAAGTGCCCACACCTATGCGCAGACTTCGTCTGCTCCCTCGCTACCCACCATGGTTGCTTAGTGGATACGACGTTAAGCAGCTAAGCACGAGCTCGCGGGATCGAATCCCGGCCACGGCGGCAGCATTTCGATGGGGGCGAAATATGAAAACACCCGTGTACTTAGATTTAGGTGCACGTGAAAGAACCCTAGGTGGTCTAAATTTCCCGAGTCCCCCACTACGGCGTGCCTCATCATGAGATCATGGTTTCGGTACGTAAAATCGCACAAAATTTTTTTCTTCCCTTGCTCTTTTTGCAGATGAGCGTTCACAAAAAGACTATAATTATGTTTTACAGAGGCTACTATGTCAAAAGTCCAGGGTGTCGTTGTACAAATAAAGAACTTCAGGGTGACGTTAAAAATGGAAATGTATTCCTAGATTTAGCGACATCTTTCTGTTGCTCATTACATTAAAATATAGGTGCAGCAGAGCTCTTTCCCAGAAATGCTTGAACATTATAGTGAGGGTTATAGTGTGGCTATAGTACAGTAAATAAAAGAAATTTGCCATTGCTGAGAAATTGGTTTGCGCAAATCGCAACACCCAAGATCAGTACTTATTTATAGGGAGGAAATAGTTTAGGCATAACGCTGTCTTACACTATAATAAATACCACATACTTTTTATTTCATTCTGCACTTTGCTGCTCTGTTTATTGCAACTGCAACTTTAACTCCTCAGCTGCGATCACAGACCTCGTAGCTGGCCAACTCCAGCGCACTTTGGCTTAAAATTCTGTGGCTTCAATGTAATGTGTAGGAAGAAAAAATGCACGTTCACGGGTCCGTGCAAGAGCTTCAGCGTGCAGGCCCACACCAGCGTTGCGTCTTTAACAAGATTCATCAAGCCGACGCAATGCTGTGGGGTACTACATGATGTAAAATAATGTAAAAAGGTGACGGAGGAAATCTTATTTTCGGACATCTTAAAGGACCATGAAACTTCATTACCCTTGGGGCATATTTTCTCAGCGTGAATTTGCTCTCATCTTCTTTTCCCATTGCTTTAAAAGTAAGTACCTAATGGTAAGAATGAAATATGCAGAACGCGTTCTGTCTCTCACTTTTTCCTTTTTAGATGAAGACTGGAAAAAAACACGGTCGAATTTAAAAAAAAAATTGTTTGCCAGTGCCACTTGGCCTTGGACTTCGAAAGACTTAAGTCCATTTATCTCTTGTCTGAGTGAATTGTGAGGTAATCCCACAATAACATAATTTGCAGTGAATTGCTCTCAAAGCACTTTTTACCACCTCTTGTTATTATTGGGAATTTCACGTTAGCTTTATGTATTTTTCTGGATGAGAACTGCGTTGCTGACCAAGCGGCCATCTTTGTTTTTGTTTTTACAGGGTTACTACAGTTTATAACGTGAATGTTTAAAAGCAGCACTCACCTTCAGCTATAGCTCCATCTACGCAGAATAAGAAGGCCTTAGTACAGCTAAGAAAGACACCGTCATTAAAGCAAAAGAATGGCGTTGGTGCCGTAGGAGCAGCTGCTTTTTTTCTCTATCGTAACTCGTGTCCCGGGTCGATAAGCGATCTGAGTGGGTATTACAGGACGCTTAAGTGCAACGCGAATAGTTTGCAGGCTCAACGAACCTGCACATTATCTCCAATGCGCAGAGGTTTCCATGCAGGCAAATTAATAATGGATTCAGACGAAGAACGCCGCTGCCTACCATGTTCAAACAACGGTCAGACACGCAATATGCAGGGCAGTCATCAAATGACGTTGCCTTGCGCCTTTCACTTCACTCTCTAATCATGTTGAAATGCAAACAAATCTCTTTGCTTCCTGAGAGGACACATACACAGTCGGCTCTATCACATAAATCTTTCGAAAGCTAGAGTGTCCAAGGAAACAACGACAAAGCTTCACGGGCTGCCATTAAAAAAAGCTTACTTGGAGAAAACTTGTAGCAGATATTGAACAGTGCCGGCCGCTGCGTGGCGTAGACTCGCGTACTTCCCGCTATAGAACTGTCGCTTTAACGAAAGCCCCTATTGTATTTGTTTGTGGGAAGAAGCCGCATTAAAAATAAACGGTCCAAACTACAATGACTGTCAAGCACTTCGTAAGTCCCCAATGAGTTCTATACATGGAAGGGTACCGCAACGTAAAGGAGCGAAAATGATCATTCTGTATGAGCGTGGATATATGCTCGTACTACCCGCTCGATTGCGTCTAAAGTGACCATGATGGCTGCAGTAAGTTGTCCTTGTACTACGTCCCCGATATATGTATATGAAGAGCCGGCTATCCAAAGGTCACGTATAGAAACCCCTGCTTAGGAATAAACGTAAGAAAAAAATGAATTGGGTTGATCCCTCTTTCTAGGAATCGCTAGAACACGAAAATGAAACGTGTCTTCACAGAAGCTGTTAGATGTTTGCTTCGTGAACTCACGGCCACTGCAGCGAAAGGCAAAGTATTGCGGGTCGGCGACCGTGTGGCAGGTTTGCTTGGCGCGTGGTATTCTGTTGGCGAGTGGCGTCCAGCTGCCGAGTCGCTTTGGCGACGGTACGAGCATATTGGTCTGACTTTGTAGTGTCTTGGCCAGCCAGTTAAGTTGCGGCGCGTTCACCTTCAGGAACGTGAATGGCAGATTTCGCACCGTGTAATCGAGAGTTCGACGGAAGCCCGTCTGGTCGGGATGAGACATGACAAAGAAAGACGTACACCGACAAAGTAAAACTTATTAAAAGACAGGACGTTACGGCTTCTATATGAAAACCTTCTTCACAAAGCGAGATTCGCTCGTCGACGCTGTTGCCTTTCGGCGCCGCTGCGCTGGAATGTGTTAGATGACACCCTGGGTAGCGATCACAATATACTGGAAATAACCTATCACACAGCTCAACTACGATGCCCTCTAAGGAGAGCCAAACTCACTAACTGGACTAAGTTTCGAGAGCAACAGCAAGGTGGAAATGCACCCAAACCAGAAACAATAGCTGAATGAGCTCACTGTGTGAAGGGCCTCTATGATTAAAACGCTAAAATATATCAGACTACTGCAGACGCCCCCGCCATTGACAACCACCCGACACACGAAGTTTGTTGCATGCTTAGGCATAGTTGAACTCACTACTGGCTTCCATCCAACTTGGTCATTCTTTGTTCAAACGAGGTAAATAGTGTGCTTTAGGTTATCGCTTCATTAGTCCAACATTATTGATTTACAACTTTTAAGTGTCCTTAGAAAAATGTTTCAAGCCAACGCGGATGCTCCTAAATCTTGCAACCTTGGTGAAGGGGATGTGGAAAATAAAACGAAACATAGAAACAAACTCTTCCTTGATATACGATGGCGAATTAGAAAATCTTTGCCCCTATTCCTTATTAGCCAAACTAAGCATCATGCAGGTAATTACAAATATACGTACTATTCGACGTATGCTATTTTTCCACACACCCCACACCGGCTCAGACTTTTGTCCCATCAAATTTGAGATGACCCTGTGGTATAATCCACCCAGCTTACTGTGGAACCACCTTCGGACTGCTGTCTTGGCTTCATCATTGCAAGTGAATCGCTGTCCTGCGAGGAACTTCTTCAGCGGACCGAAAACGTGGAAATCACTAGGGGCGAGGTTCGTACTGTATGGTAGGTGGTCCAGACTGTTCCAGTGAAACGACCCGAGCTTATCGGCGATTCGGATTGCCGCATGTTGCCTCGCACTGCCGAGGAGGACACCGCCATTTGCAACAAATGACAGCAGTGCTGTACCGCGGAGCTACCAGCAGATAAGGCCAGGCCCGTCCAGAAAAGGTCCACCGCTGATACGGATATATTGACTTCGCCTTTACAGCCGTTTTCTTTTTGGCTAAAAAAATAGGGGCAAGGACCTTCTGATTCACCCTAGTATGTTCCTTTAGAACAAAGTCATAACTTGGTGCGTGGCACAGTCCTCATGTTCATCGCATTGTTACTCATTCTGTTTGGCGCTACGTGGGATCGCAATGAATAAGCGTTAACAAAAAAGTGGGACATCGTAACTTTATGGGGCCAAATACAAAGAAACTACGTAGTCTACGTTGGTAATGCACTTTGCATAAAGCCCGCGTGTTAATATAAATGCAGGCAAAGCCGGAATTCACTCATATTATGCAACACGGATACTTGAATTGCTGTCTGCATAATTGACTGTATTGAACAAAAGCAGACAAAACGAAAGAAATTTCCTTGTTCCATCTAGTAATATGGTCGTACAGTTAGCTTGCGTGCCACCTGTTTTTAAATAGTAGAGCTGGCGCGCTATAACGTAAAACTATTGTAGACTTTTCTATTCCAATTCTGCAATCAGCCCACCGCGATTGGTCAGAAACTTTTTTGGACCATCCCCACTTCACCTGTCTGTGACGCAACGTCACGAAAACTAACAAGATCCCCTTTTGATATGACGTGTACACACTGATTATGCATAATTTGACCGAACAAAACAAAAATAGTTATTTCTGATTCGACGCCCTTTTGCCATTAGCCCTCGGCTATTGGTCAAAAGTTTTCGGGCTGCATCCACTTCACCTGCCTCTCACGTGACGTCATAAAACCGCAAAAGCTTACCGCGTCAAAGTGACGCGTACGCGTTAAAGATGCCTTAATATGCCGAACAAAACGGAATTTTCTTCTGACTAGCCACAGGTTGTCCTGTTAGGAAAGGAATAAAAGATGGCTGCCGCCGATCGCTCCGGCACTGGCTACTCGCCTATGCCTGAGAGCATGGATTTATTTGCGTGTAATAAAGCTTCTTGTGCGGCCGTGTAACGTTTTCGAGAACATTCGACATGTTTAAGACCTCGTTCTGCCAACTGTTCTTTGCTGATTATCCGTTTTGGCGTCATTCTTAAGCTTCCGTTGCATGCCGCCGCGATTTTCGACGAGCCACCGCAACCTAAAAGAAAGCGGGCCAATCGCAGACGCCGGCATCACCCTCTTCACCCGGTTATCGATATTCAATGCACTGGCTCGTCCCCATCGAATACCTCTCCACTCGAGCATGCTCCTCACCTCTTGTGAGCCAATTAGATAATACAAGCCGGTCAGTGCAGGCAATGTTATTCGTTTTTCAAGCAAACAAAAGTGACCTCGTATGAATGAGGGGAGCATTTGATTGTTTTGTTCAGACAACCCTGCGGGTGACCGCCTGATGCTTGCGTCGGTGGTTACGCAAATTTTACCTCAGGAGATTGGAATAAGAACATATTGGAATAGTTTTACCTTATACGGCCCCTTGATGAGCTTCCTGCGGCAGTGTAGTGTAAGCCAATAGACCACCATCTTTAAATTTAATTTCCCGCCAGTTCTAGTCGCTCGTATTTTATAAAATTGTTCGTAGCAGCAATATTGCGATACTGAAGAGTAAGGCGAAATGCACAGTGATGTGTACAAAAGGATACCCCCATATACTTTCGCTATGCATCACTATACAACTATTTCACAAGTATACTTTGTTTAGCGCAAAACAAGAAACACAAGAAAGACGACAGGACAAGGCGCTAAACAAAGTATTGCGCTAAACAAAATATTCATGGATTCGCACCAACTATCCCGCCAACGCATTATTTGACAAGCGTAGTATTGATTTTAATGCATATCACGCTATAATGCACGAGCACAATGAACAGCTCTTAGGTGTATTTTTCTTCTTACTCTTTGGCTTGTTCATTTGTCTCCATGAAATCTAGAGGAAACTTTAGACAGTCAAATCTGTCTCTATCAAAGAAATCTCTGTGCAGCCTGATGTCTCCACAATGAACGAAAACTAGAACGTGCTTCATTTAGGCTCAGGGGCTAACAGGTCGAACTGGACGGGGCTGAATTGGCCTAGGTCCTAATATTGAGAGCCCAGGTCGGATACTGGGCAGGTTTGAAACTTTCGAGCAAAACTCAGGCGAGTCAGCGTATGCAACTGTCGGGCTAGGGATGGGCATGGGCCAGAAAAACCGACCCGCCCAGTGCTCTATACCTCTGGCCATGGTACTTGCTTCATCAAAGCTTCGTGATGCAAAAACGCATGACTATTTATTGCTTAACTTGCCGGCGACTACAATGTGACAATATTGGCAATTACGCATATGGTCAAAAACTAAATTTTCCGATTAGACTTAGGCACGTTCATCCATCAATTCCTTTGCAGACTCGAAATTGATTCAAGGCATGAAACATGAGGAATCATCAATTGTCAGACGGCATCAATATTCCTCCACTCTCATTCAATTTATGCAAAATTGTTTTTGAGATTTGGCGCTGTGACGTTCCTTCCCCAAATCCGCTCGAAACTACTACCTCGAATAAAGGCTTAGTCAACGCTTGTTCAAGCAGTTAGTTATCAAGTATAATTTCACCCTGGCAATCCTGTTGCTGGGGGAAAGCTTCTGCGTGGGTTTCTTTGAGCGCATGATGCATAATGATATTCTCACGTCCATATTTATGTGCGCTTGCACATAAAACGCGCCCGAACAAAATCTAACGAGTGCCTGTACGCATGTAAGCAAGCCATCAGCGCGCACAGCTACCTACCCAGTAGCACACATTTACATACACGAGCACTGAGATGCAGAGATATAAAAGTGCCTAAAGGTCAACACCCACCAACACACATGGCGACATGTGCTGCCCATACACGCAAAAAATTGATACGCACACACAAACACCACCACGTGAACGTACACGCCTATACGTTCAAAAAAGCAACACGTATACGCAAACAAACAAACAAACAAACAAACAAACAAACAAACAAACAAACAAACAAACAAACACACACTAGCGATAGTATTTCGTTGTGTCCTACTTCGCGCAGCCAGAAGGAGCAATGAAAACGTGAGTGCCATGCGCACTTTGTTTCTCAGGAAGAGATTGCATGTTTATACTATATATATAACACATATTTTGGAACGGCAATAGCTGCCGGCATTCCTCATTGTTTTAGCGTTTTGACACGCATAGTATCGGCTAGGGTACCGTTTCTGCTGCTGCACAGCAGGAGTTTTCTCGCAAGTTCATTGTACCATCTCGCCTCCACATAGTGCTATAGCGTTGTAACACCATGAGTGGAGCTCGACCCCAACGCTAAACCTTGCTACCGCTTTCTATGCATTGTCTTCGGAAGCAACTGGAAATTTTTGTAGTCTTTAGCTTCATGTTTATTTTTCAGCCTTTAAGCTTATGCCCAGTAAGACAGCACTCACAGAACGCACTGATTGAAAGATGTCAGAAAGCTGTCTTTCTTGGCATCAGTGTGCTAGCTACATGCGCTTATAAGGAGCTTTTGTTCGTCCGGCAATTCATTCTTGTAAGTGGAGTTTGTTGCGATTACTTGCCCTAGTGAAATGTAATCAGGCACAGTTTCAAGAGACTGAATGCCAAACATTAACTCTGCTTTCTTTGCCACAGTATTGAGCACTTTTGCGCATTAATCCTCAAACCCACTCCTATAAATTTCCCGGTTAGAGTCTACAATTCCCTCTTGTAGAGAACCTTCGTCTATAAGCCCGAATGTATAGCTATTAAAAGATTGAGTAGAACAGGACCGTTAATGCGTAGAACAGATAACCTGTAGGATGAAGAGAAACATAGTCAGTCGTACCAGAGGGTTAGACTGCGTGTTTTGCAAGCATATGTATGAGGTGGGTGTGCATGGGTCACCCAGTGCGAGGCTTATTGGAAATCACTTGGATTCTTTATCCTGAGGTGGAATAACAAGAATATACTGACGAGGAGGATGACCATGAGGAGACCTCGTTTCATTTACTCCCTGCATATGAAGATTACTATCTAAAGCATACGTTGACATTTTAAGCCACGTCCTTTTTGTCACACATAATTATTTGGTATTCCGCAGAGATATGCACGACACCTGCTAACTCCATGATTGGATTGCCTTAAGTAAAAATTTGCGGATCCCACACACTGTGGGAATAGACGCAAGCGAAACTTTCTGTGTTGTTTAGTTTGATTGATGATAACTAGCGGCGATGTTGACGGGGAATGTTTAATTCCTTCAGCGTTTTGTGCAATGCGAAATGCGAGTTGATGGTAATTGTTCTCATGCGTGTACCACTGCTATTTGTCTTCGTAGTACGCAGAACACACAGGGAGATGTGCTTACTTAAGGCGTTGTTGTGCGCGATTGTTCGTAACCTGCGAGAAGGTCAGTATTGTCATTGCTTCACACGGCACATCGCATCATGGCAGAAGCGGTAAACTTTCCTTGAAATTTTGGACTGTACGTGCGAAAAGCACAATCGGATTACGAGGCATGCGAAAGTGACAGACTATGGATTAATTTGGACCCATGGGGTTCTCTAACGAGCACTTAAGCTTAAGTACACGAGCATTTTAGTATTTCGCCACCATCGAAATGTGCCTGCAGCTGAAGGCATCGAACCCGCGACATCGAACAATGCCTAGCCGCAGAGGTGCCACGGCGGGCACAACAGTGTTGAATTGAAGCACGACGCTTAGATTCTACGGTGCTCTAATGCGGATTTGAGTCTGCACGCCATGCTTCATTTGTCCGCTTAACGAATTTTCACTGTGTTTATTTTTTAGAAATAACAAACAGGTACCGTACCTTGAACCTAAATTTATCCAGTTTGTCCGCAATCGCTGTCGTGTTATACGAGCAGCTAGTGTGCCTCGGGGGCGCGTGCAACATGGCGTCCTAGCAGTAGTGTTTCCTCGCCTTCGCACGACGCCTTTTTGCTTTTCGCGCCCTCACTCCATGTATGCGAGTTGCGAGCGAAGAGTGTCAAGGCTCGTTTCCTGGCTGAGTCAGTTCCCATTCTCTGCCTCCTCTCTCTCCCCTCCTCCCTACCATTCTATATAAATCCCCTCTAGACGGCTGCACGTTAGTAGAAAGGTAAGTGCCGAAGTTTCTGCAATGCTTTTGCGGAGGGGCACAGATAATCACAGCCGTCTAGATGCTATTGCGGTGACACTTAGGTAGCTCCAGGGGGTATTGTGCACATTCAACGTGGTGCAAAGGTCCAAACGGATTTCTCGCGTCAGCTTTCCTCTCTGTCACGCTCGTGCCACGTATATACACGCTCTGAACCACCCCTGACGCGGCGATAGGGCGGCGGTGGCGGTGGCGGTGGCGGCGGCGGTGGCGGCGGCGGCAGCGGCAGCGGCAAGTTCGAAGAAAGGGGCAAAGAAAGCTTCGCTTTCAGCAACTGTATTACCATCGTCTCGGAAGTCATAATAAATGTAGAAGTATTGGCTAGCGGTTAATTCATGCCCCAGATTGAAATAAAATAGGCGACATAGTGCTACAACACCGATGGATATGAGTAGGCACCCCAAATACTAAATGTAGACAGTCATCGTTCAAATATTTTGTACTGCAGTAAATTTGCAGGCCAAACCTCAAGAACATCTAGCAGTGCTAACTTATAAGAATATAAATACAGCTGGGTTAAAGCAGGCTTCAGTGCTTCTTAAATACATCAACGGTCACGCCAAGACATCGTAACCATGCAGGTATATCTGCAAGAAAGTTGTATGCATTTTTCGGAGTTGAAAAGGAAGACGCACATAAGATAGCGCAATTGGCCGTCGAGTATTGCACAAATATTGGCCTCTTCTTTCTAAATGAAGATAACGAAAATTTTAAGTTTCAGAAAATCTGTAATTCACTTTGGATGAAATTAATGTCACATGAAAGGGAGGGGTTGCAAACGGGAGAGAACTCTTTACAAATAACTGAATAGTTTCATGCATCGGCCCTCTATTAAAATATTTAAAACCACAAAGCAATGTGATTTTACAGAATACATATAATGAAGTCGGCTAATTCACAACTCTTTCTGCATGAGATATAAAGCTTCAGAGACACGAATCAACACGAGCAAGTCCATTCTTATTTTAGTGGAGGTGTGTCTATATTCGGGATCTTGAATGTGGATGAAATACAATATGCTATTCGAACTGTATTTGATTAGACAGTTCATTATTCGATGTTGTCGTGTAATAATTTTCGTTCGAATAGTATCAACAATCATAACAGTTCTCGCACTATACAAGAACAAGAATTGATGCGACTCGATACTTCCGAATTATTCTGCTGCTGGAGAACGGCGTTTGTTGCCCAGAAGCACCACTTCTCGAAAGAATGCCTCTAGCTGATTCTACACAGTAGTTACAAGTATAAAAATATGAAAGAAACTTGCACAAACATGTCTCGCTTTATGTGGCTTCTAAATTTGCTGTCTTGGTTTAGGAAAAGCATACTGTTATTTGGTGAACGTTGCCATATTTGTATTCACTTAGCGCCTTCAAAGAGCGCAGTGCATTTTATGGGGAGTTGTTCTTTTTAGTATTATTGTCAGAGTGCAAAAATATAAACCCCTTTCAGAATGTCATATAGAGACTGCTCAGTTGACCTGACACCCAGAATTATATGCTATGCATTACATAATGTATATACGTTTTTTTTTGCCATGCAGACTGAACGTAAACTTTAGATATTAGTTTGTCAAGGAATAGAAGTTATTCGATATTCAATTCGACATTCGAAGGCTGTTCTTATTTTAATATTCGCATTCGATTAAATTCAAAGATTTCAGTATTCAAATGCTCATAATTTTGTGTGATTAGCTTCGTAAGGCTGGTAAAACCAAGTTTTCATCGCTGGTTGCAATAGTGATACGGAGAATGGGCAAGGAACGTTTCTTCTAAAAGACCCATACCACACACACAAAACGACATTTGCTTCCTAACTTAGAAACGCTTGTTATATGGTCGAACAAAACAGGCTCTTTTTATTGTGCAATGAAGGCTGACTTCTAATTCTTAACTTCAAATCAAAGCAAAGCCAACGAAGGAAAGAAAATTGACTCGCCGTCCTGGCCCTGCGAAAAGTGGTGTCTAACTAAGCTGATGAAAACCACCACTACAACTGTTGAGGTTGGGCATGCAGTGCCTTATTGCCTTAGAGTAGTGGCAGTAATAGTAATTCGAAGTAATGGTAGCAATGGGAGTAAAGGTAATTTTGACAGCACGCCATCACTGGTCGTAATGCTGTTTATTTTTCTCTTTGCGGCTCCTCGTATTCACCCTGCTCCTTGATAGTCCTATCTATGCGTTGCTTGGCCATAGCGGTGTTACAACAACAGTGAATTCAGTTGCTAGACTGCTCTTATATACGAAAGGCTAGTGACGTCACTCTCCACGTCGTAAGCTGCCGTCGCCGCGCCAGCTTGGGTAACAGTAGTCTTTACCGGGAAATGTATGCGGGGAGCGCTACGTGCTTCGCATTGTTATCAGGAACACTTTAGCATCAATTATGTGGTTCGAATGCTTGTTTGGTGCTTGTTCTTCATTGAAACGAATGCTGTTCTGCATGTTATATGCATGATTACAAAGAATGTATGCATTGTTCGCTTCACTTTACTGAGTGCTTGAAGCCTGCTTCACCTCCGCCGCAGGTCGGCCAGGTATTGCAATAGCTGCGGAATCGCCCCAAATTTTTGCCCACTGACATCGACATGACAAATGCATACCGACGAGAGGCTAACAGCTGCGCTGTGAAAGTCTCAGTGCCTCCGCGATACACTTCATTTTCTAGGCGAATCTAACGGCTTCCCGAAATCTCGCAATCTCGACATTGAAAGTAGGATGTGAAAGGATGTTCTTGCCACCTGATACAGAAAAAAAAAAAAAATGCTTTCGCTGTCGATTTAACTTCTGTCTGCCTCATATTCATTTTTGTTGCTTTAGGGTCGTGCCTTTTTTCTTTGCGATGCAGAAAAGACGTTAAAATTTTCCATCTCGTAGGTACGGGCATTTCGCAAGCGCCGCAGTCTTTATGCGCGACTTTCCATTTCTCGCAAGGGCACCCGACAAGGCGGGGCCAACGAGTGTGTGGGGTGTTCTGATTTTAATCAAAGTCAAACCCTCCCAGGGCTACTTCAGAAGCATGCACCGCGGCCGCGGTGGAGTACAGAGACCAGATTACGCGGCAGGCTGGTGTTCGACGCGTTCTTAGTAGCGCTATGGGGGTTGCCACATATTGCAGCGTGACGCTTTTCTTTCACTCATAAAGTCAGCTTGCAGGTTGTCTCAAGTCCGTCAGGAATGTTCACCCAGGTAACATGCGAAGCGCTTTGTCAAGGTTATGTCTTCATGCGCGGAAACAAATTACTCATGAAATAAAACCAAGTCTGCCTTAGGACTAATGCGCTTTAGCCATATCTGTAGTACAGTTGAACAAGTGACGCAAGAAAAGAAAAAGTCTGTTATATGTGGCTCAAATTCATATAATATGTGACACAAACAGCATTTTGTGATTCAAGATTTAGTTCCATGGGATTTCTTGCCTCTCTATTGTCAAGCGCGTGCGTTCTCTGAGAACAGGGCTCCTTTTCAAAGAGCACAACAGGGCTGGACATTTAAGACTTGTGCCAGAGAGAAAGACATCAAAAGTACTGCTTCAAATAGAGAGAGAGAGAGAAAAGAAAGAAAGGGAATAAAATAATAAATGAAAGATGATGCGGTATGCTAAAGCGACTACCGCTGCAAAAGAACGCAGTATAAAATAACGGTGGCCTCTCAGCTTCAAGCAATATTGTGTGGAGTGGAAGGTAGGCCAAGAAGCAAGGTTCATGCAAGCCTTTGTAAATGTCCTTTTTTTTCGGACGCACTGTTTCGATTTCTGGTGCCGGAAGGAAGGGGGGAGAAGGAAGGGCCGCCGTCGATTTATGTAGCTGCAGTGTTTTACTAAATCACGTCAGCGGTTTCGTAGCAATAATTCTGTTATCATAATTGCCGCCAACTAATAGAGGGTTACAGAGAGCAGGTGTGTCTGACGATAATTTTAACGTTGGAGTAATTGTCAAAATGTACTTTGATAAAGTGCAACAGCAACTTCAACTTACGACCGCTTTACTGATCAGCAGAAGACGGCAAAGTACGGCGCCAGGCCGTTTTGATAAGCAGTGTTGCTATTTTGTGGAGATACATCATAGTAATGTGCTGAACTGGGTTGGTTGCTTCATGCTTGCTACTTACTAGAGCTTTCTAGTAAATTTCTTACTCATTTACTTTGTATTTACTTCATTTATTTACTAAAGTTACCTCGTTTATTTTGCTACTTACCCGCTTTGAAATTTTATCGTTGCAGCGTCCCCTGCTGCGCTAGCTGAGTGCATATGTGGTGTTGCACAGCTGAGCGCAAAGTGATAGGTCCTAGACCTGCGGCGGTGGCCGCATTTTGATTGAAGGGGAATGCAAAATTCCCCTTGTGCCTTACGTTAAGCTCGGTAAAGAACCCCAGGGGATCAAAATCAATTCGGAGCCGTTCAATGCCACTTTTCTCATAACCCACTCATAACCCCATAACCCACTCATAACCAGACTCATAACCCACTGTGCAGTTTATGGACTCTCAATTCAACAATTCATCGTGAAAAGGAGAAAATTAGACGCTAGAGTTTACCGACATGCTATATAACTAGACGAGACGGAACAGCGCTAGTGGTGGGGACAACGATAAAGCCATTAGGTAGATATAGCACGCATGCGTTTTATCCCCGGAGACTATATTCCGTTCCATACATAGTAGTCAATCCTGTGGAGCCTGGAGAAGCTTCTTGCAGTGGCTTCGTTCCCACTTGGATATAGTGTTTAGTTACACTTTTATTTAGGCTCAGTATTGAATGAAGCAAATTTTCATCCTTAGAAGCATACACACTGCGCGATGCGGCTGCTAAATCGCTGTTGTACACATTTTTTTTTTGTTAGGGAAAACAGGGGGAAGGCGGGAGATGGAAATTCAAGACTACGAGCAAAACGAGAACAAGGTGAAAGCGGGAGCCAACGTTTCGGCAAGTGGACTTGTCTTTTTAAAGGTGACATATGCTTTCCTCGCCACAGTATATATGTGTATGGTTCTCATTATTTGCAACCCGTCGTCAGGAGCTTCACCTCCATGGTCGTGAGAGCGAACGCTGTTGGCGCGCAGCGAAGCATGGACGCAACGCCCAGCGAAGCATGGAACGCGCGGAGTGATAGCTTCTCTTGGCCGAACTTCTTGCATAGCTTCCGCAGCGTTGACTGCTATGTATAGAATGGAGTATAGGGGCGCGGTACCAAGGCGTTGACGCAAGCACCTCCGACATCGGTGTGCGCATGCGGAATGGCTTGCTCTCGTATCGCGCAGGCTACAGTTACTGCATAACACGTTCCGATGCCTAATCCGACATTACTGCCCACCAGTGTTTTCAAACAAAAATGCGAAAGTGCATAAAACACCGATGAGGGGCCACTACATGTTCAGCTATTCTTCGGCATCGCCATCGATTGAGGCGATTCATAATCTCTTATAAAGCTAGTGATATCACGGTAATAGAAACAAATGTACAAAATTATATTTGTTACTAAAGCGAGAGCTTTACTAACCGGGTCGAGCCGAGTTTCGCTATTGCCGGCAATTTGACCTTCATTTCACTGCAGCTGTGCTGTAGCCTTGGCAACGCAAAGCGTGACTCGCCGCGCCGAGCTCCGCTGCCTTGGCGCATGCGCTCTCTGCAGCGGAGTCACCGCCTGACCATGTGACTCACCGCGCGACTGGCTAAGAGGAGCGCCGCGCTCGCCTAGTCAGTTCCAGCTTGGCCACGGATGAGAGCGAGGCCGGGCCGTCTTGTCTGAGCATTGCGCGGGAGCGGGAGGCTCTGAGCTCTCGTCGCCAAGCGGCGTCTGACTACGTCGCGGATATTGCCCGGCGAACTGCTTCACTGGGGAGTGTCCGGAATGCAACCGGCGTCGCACCATCGACATCAATGTCGCGACAGTGTTCGCTTACTATCCGTTTGTACTTCGACGCCACGCATGTTCGCGGCATCTCTTTGCATGTCTAGGACTTGCGCTTACCCTGTGGCACAACAGGCCCACCACCATCGAACGATGCGTGTCTAACCATCGACCTAGGCACAGCCGTCAGACCTGGCTTAACGATTCTTTTTGTTGTAGTTACTGTGCTAAGGTAAGCATTTTGGTTTTTGTAACGTGGCTATGGGCTGCATCCTTTTGATGTACTGTTTATATATATATATAATGTCTTATTACGATCTTTGTTGCAATGTGATCACCTTTTCAACTGTACTGCCCCGCCTGCTTGAGCCAGTATGTTGGACTGCAGTATGAATAAATAAACTAAAAAACGACGATTGTATACCAAAGTATACTGCAGCTAAATGAAAAGTTAACCAAGTGAAACCAAGACTTAACCAGGTTAAGCCAAGCTTTCGCTTTGTACATCCCGGGTTAGCTGAGCCAAGCCGCAGCCATTTTCTTTTGGTATTAGTAGGAACAACAAATTGGGTCCCCTATTTCGTATGAGATCTGCCTTATGAAAAAGCAGTTTTAATTCCACCAAGGACGTCAACAAAAAAAGCACAACACTACGGCTTTATACATACAGTAAAGAACGAACAGGGTAAGTATCAACAACAACAATAACAAAACGAAAGAAATGGCGCATTCGACGCGTATATAAAAATTAGTTATGAGTGGAGCTTTCCTTTTTGTTTAGTGAACTGTCCTCAATTTACTTCCCCTTCAGATTTATGTAGCTCTGTATTGGGTAATAGTTAAAAGAAAGAGAGAGACAAAGGGGAAAGAAAGACAAGAAGGTGAGCCAATGTAAGTACCGGCTGGCTAAACTGCGCCAGGGAAAGGGGTAAAAGGAATAAAAGGTAAAACAAGAATAAAAAAAATCGAAGTATAAGGAATTCACAAAATAACGCTATGCTACGCGCTAGGACTTTCAAAGTCGGTTGCACAATTCACAAGCCCTTAAGACCGTCATTACAGTCCTTAAGGCCTTGAGTGCCGAAGCCCGTTTCGAGCAGTGTCCTTGAACTTTTTCCTCTGTGAAGGGGCGATCGTCCAGTTTTTTAGCGCTGTCGCGAGCACTTTATTTGACACCTTGTAACGGGGACAGTCACGGAGGAGGTGCTTGACCGCTTCCTCGCAGCCACAATTTTCGCCAGCAGTCCTGTTGGCCATTCCAAAGCAGGAGGAATAGGTGTTCGTGAATGCCACGCCAAGCAACAGGCGGCACAGAAGTGTAGCTTCCGCTCGTTGGAACCCTGGTTCAAGACGGTGCTGCAGACAAGAATGTTCACATAACTAGTTTCACGTGCCCAGTTGAACATGCACAGTGACACAAGTTGTCGCATAATTGGCAAGGCAGCATTATCATACAGGCAGCACCCGTAAAGTGGGGATAAAATAAAAGAAGAAGCTTTGCTTTTGAAAGTTGTGCGCTATAACTGTTCATAAGAGCAGATGCTAGCCATCATGGTGTCGGATGTAATATAACAGAAGTCAGCGAGCCAATGGCAAGCAAAAAACTTACAAACGAAAAGCCTTGTGAATTCGGTTACCGATTCTTTTTTTTTAATTTTTTATGCATCCCTTTGAGCTGGAAACACGAGAGATGTCGGGACAGTATTGACGTGCAGTCCGTTGAACACGCTGCTCAACGCATATAAAATAGTGATCGTTCACTTGGAGAATCATATTGGCGGGAGCCGCAGTGAAGACGGCGATACGCATTGTGTGTGGAGTGGGTTCAGTGCTCTGACCGTAAGATCTCTCATGTTAAGGGTTTTCAGCAGCTCCATAACAGCGTGAAGCTTCAGTGGAAGATGGAGCGAATGCTCCGGTTTTGAAGTTAGCTGCGTCAGCTTACGCAGCCATTACCACAATAGGCTCAGAACTCAACGAGATGGAACCTGTAGCCTCCTCTTCTTGGAAGCTCAGGACGAATTGTGGCGTAAGAGACGTCAATTTTTTGGGACGAACAGAGCTGCCTCTATACCTTTTCAAGAAGTGCCGACATGTTACGACTGCGCCCTTAAGATACTGTTCTTTACTGGAGGGAGCGAAATTAAAAGAGCATGTCACACGGCCAAAAACAAGAGGAAAAAAAACGGAGACAGAACCATGAAATAAATATAGTGATCCATCTAATGTAGCGTCTAGTGAAGCAGACGTTTTCTTTTGATGGTCTAAGATATGTAACAGTGAAGCACTGTTCCGTCACATTTTCTTGTTACGCGAAGCAGAATTGAGACAGGACGAATGAGGTGATCCAACTTAATGAGTGGATCACCTCTTAGGTGGATCACCACCTTAGGTGGCACCAACTTCTGAAAGTTCTCACTGTAACGATTTGCTTGAGTAGTATGCGTGTTGGGTTAAAATCAAAATACACAGATTTGTTGACCATTGACAGGCACACAATGCATGCAAGCAAAGAAAAAAAAAAGCTTTGTATTATCAAGACCGCGTTTGCTTCATCAAGGCCACATACGACTAACATAGAAGAAACATAGAAAGTAAGATGATTCACAACGGTAGAGAACAAAACTAAGTGATAGCACAACAAAAACAGAGCGTAGTAAATTAGATGCCAGTAAAAAACCAACAAAATTAGTCCAAGTAAAATGTTAAGAAAGAAATTGTGAAGATACCACGCATTGTGGGAATCGATGTTATGAGAAGCATCTTGCAGGTACCAGGCTATCCAGCCTTGCACAGGGTTCCGGAAACCGTTACCAGGTGAACCAACGTGCTTGTGCACATTCATTAGAGGTGCGTGTGATTAGCGAACGTACGTGTGTGTGACGGCAGCAGCACGACGACGACTACGTCGAACACGAAGGTATTGCAACAAAGACATATCTACGTCGGCCGTTCAACGCGAGCTTGCGACATGACCATTGTTCGGCTCTACATGGCTTGTGGAGGAGCGTAAGTGAGAGAAACACAGATCGTGACGTTATCATAAACTACGTGCTATACAATCGTACTTACTTGCTATATGATGTGGTGTCTGGTTAATCGACGATACCACTTGTATTCCGGTGAAGAAATGTTAAAACAGTGACAAGCTTGAACTATCAAGAAGTTGGCACAACGTCGCGCAATTTCTACACAGCGTAAACTTCTATGAGAAAACTGCTGGAGAAAGTGGGCCGGTGGCGTATATAGCGAAGTGACGAAGTGCCGTATAGCGCTGTGACACGTCGCGCCAAAGCGCGAAGTGTCGCAGGGAAGGAAGACGAGAAAAGCGCACGTGGCGTGCTTGCCAAGTGTTTCAAATCAAAGAGCTATCTGCCTTTGGATCGAGAGAAGTGTGCGTCAAAAAAACCACCAACAATTACAATACTCCCTAAAGCGAAATTCGAGAGCAGCTCTATAAGTGTTTTCATTTCGCGATATTTTGTGGCAAAAAAATTGAGGGAGACGTGTAGCAGAGTCGGCGATCATCGAAAGTCAGACCTGCGGGTCAAGCGCGTTGGCTTCTATACATACCTCGTTGAAGGTTGTAGTGTAAACTCTGGTGTTGCGTGGCTACCAGAAAGTACTACACAATTCGCGTCGCACAAACAATCGGATTACAAAGCAATCGCAAATATGACGATCGAAACAATCGCAAAGGAGACGAAGGGCGCTATAACGGAAAAGTATTCCAAACTTTTCTATTCCATTTCTGCAATCAGCCCACCGCAATTGGTCAAAAACTTTATTGGAGCACCCCCACTTCACCTGTCTGTCACGCGACGCCAAGAAAACCGCGATAGCTCGCTATCTGTTATGACGTGTACACACTGTTATGCATGATTTGACCGAACAAAAGACAAATAGTGATTTATTATTCGACGCCGTCGGCTATTGGTTAAAAGTTTTCGGGCTGCACCCACTTCACCTGCCTGTCAAGCGACGTCGCAAAACCGCAAAAACTCACTGCGTCAAAGTGACGCGTATGCGTTAAATATGCATAAATAAGCCGAACAAAACTGAATTTTCTTCTGAATAGCCACAGGCTGCCCCATTCCGAAAGGAATAAAAGATGGCTGCCACCGATCGCTCAGGCACTGGCTACTCGCACCTGCCGGAGAGCTAGGGTTTATTTGCGTATAATAAATCCTTTTGCTTTCGTTTATAGCACTTTCGGCCCGTTTACGACCTCGTTCTGCCAACTCTTTTTTGCTGAGGATCCGTTCTAACGCCATTCTTAAGCTTCCGTTGCATGCCACCGCGATTTTCGACCAGCCACTGCCAGCTAAGCAAGGGAAATCGGACCAATCGCAGGAGCCGGCACAACAGTCTTCATCCGGATATCAATTTTCAGTGCAGTAGCTCGGCCCCATCAATTCCCTATCCACTTGAGCGTGCTCCTCGCCTCTTGTCAGCTAATTATATAAGGCATGCCACTCAGTGTAGGCAATATTATTCGTTTTTCAAGCAAACAAGAACGTCCTCCTATAGGAACGAGGAGAGCGTTTGATTGGTCTGTACAGACAACCCTGAGGGTGACCGCCCAATGCTTGCGTTGGCGGTTACCCAAATTTGACATCAGGAGAATGGAATACAAACATATTGGAATAGTTTTACATTATAGGGCTCGAAACCAAGCAAACCTAGAAAGCGCGAGCGAGGGCTGACGGGAGCAAACGATAATACGAAATGAGTAAACCGGCGGAGACCAGTTAGGAGTGCGCAACGAGCGTTTGGGCGTCAATATACCGCAGTACGTCACTGGAGAGACCGCTCTCATTGGTCACTGCCGGTCGTGGCTCGCGTCTTTCGTATCCCGCTCCGCATTCACTCTTTCATCTTTCGCTGTGCTCATTGGCTCAGTAATTACGCCGTCGCAACGGCCAGTGACGCCGACACTCGCCGCAGGAACGGGTGCCTAACATATCCGCTCTAAATATGTGAGCAGTTTGAAGTAGTGGTGCTACGCTGGGTCATATCAGAGCTAGTTCGGGATATTTCTAAGTATTTCTATAGTTATTGCTAAGTTTTGCGAGGTTATGCATCGCTCCGGTAGGGTCATACAAAGTGTTGCTAGGTTTTGCTAAGCTTTGCGATGTTATGCATGGCTTGGCTAGTCTCATACCAAGCGTCGCTATAGGTTATACGAGGTCTTACGAAGTTATGCATAGCTTAACTGTGCTCCTACTAAGTGTCGCCAAGATTTGCTAAGTTTCTCCAAGTTTTGCGAGGTCATACATGGCTAGGCCTGTAGGCCACACACGCCTCAGCAAGTCACACGCATACAAGCCACAATAGGTGCATCACAATTTATTATGTGCAGTACTTCAGTACCAATCGTCATCATCGTCAATCTGGTCCTCGTCTTCGACGCCCGACCGTCATCGCGGTCGCCATCGTGGTCGGTGGCGTCGGGGAAGGCTTCGCAAAGCAATTGCAAGGCAGAGCTCTTCCGTTCAAAGTTCCACACCAAGCTCACCATGGAGAGATTGACGTCGAACCAGAGCCGGTCACAGACGCAGTAGCTGTGTCCGAACTCCATGCCGAGGAATTCGCGCTGGAAGCTGTCCTTCGCATCTCCCATGGATTTGCGGGCTTAGAGTTGGAAATTCTCGTTGACGCGCAGGCCCGGAACCAATTCCCGGTGGCGCTGAGCATTCAGCCGGCAGCGTTCGTTGTCTCTGGCGCGAAACTCGGAATGCTCGGTTAGGCGACTCCGTTTGTCGGCAACGGCCCCGGCGCGATGGGCAGGATCGGCTCTCCTTCGTCGGTCGTAGTCCCGCTGCGCCGCGCGCCGAGATTCCTTGTTGGTCACAGACACGACAACTGTGCCCAAGTCCTATGCCCAGAAATTCGCTTCCAGAATCGGCCGTTCGCACCCGCTGTGTCAAGGCGGGCTTGACGCTGGAAGATTTCGAGCGGTCGCAGGCCGGGATCGTTTTCTCGGTGCTGTCGAGCGTTCAGGCGCCGACTCTCACGTTCCTTGGACTGCAACTGGGGATCTTCGACTCGGCTCACCTCTTCTCAGCCGCAGCTTCGGCGTTGTATTCCGGATCAGGTCGGCGACGACGAATCGCTTCTCGCTTGGCAGTACGGCGCTCTTCCTGGTAAGCCGCTTCTTCTTCGGGCGTGCGGACTTTCTTCGGTCTTCCCATGGCAGCAGCACGTACGCACATAGTAGAGGAGGTGAGAGGTGTGTCGCCGTGCCGGATGTTCCAAGCTTTTTACTCGCATGTGGCGTCACGACTCCGTCCTACGCGCGTGGGGTGCGAGGAGGTTACATCGCTCGGTGCTCTCGCAGGTGGTTGCTAGGCGACGCACAGCTGGGTTGAGTTTTCTGGTAACGCTCCACGACGGAACGAAAGCTTAAACAGCTCCGCTGTGAAAAATGGGATCGTGAATGTGATCGTTTAGAGCACCGGGCTGCTATGCTCCACGCATATGTTCGATCCCCCTATCGCTCACAATTATGTTCTTTTTATTAATACGACGTGAACAGGAACCTACCTATCTACCACAAGGTGCCAAGCATGAGGCAAAGAATGCCTCGCACAAAAAATATATCAGAGTCTCTTATGTTATCCCTAAGACGACTTGAAGGCAAAAGCCCCAGTACCTATGCGCTAAAGACGAGCATATGACGTACATGTCCCCTTAATTCGCTTGGTTTACTTCGCTTATTCATCCCTCTTAATTCACTGAGTCATCATCTTAATTCGTTCATTCGTCCTCTTAATCAGATTACTCATCCTCTTAATTCGATTAATCTAATTCGCTCAGTGATCTTCTTAAATCGTCTAGTCTTCATTATTAATTTTATTGCCTTTAACTCGCCATCCACTTAATTCGCGTAATCAACTTTCTTAATTTGCTTCATCATTCATCTTTATCATCCCTCTTGCTTGCTTACGTGGGTATGAGTCATGGATGATGATAATTTATGTACCTTTCGGGTCGTCAACGCGTTTTTGCTCAATAATATTGAACGTCGCTTGAGCGATGAAACACAAAGCGCTTTCGCCTTAATAACATCTGATCACTTCACTCGCACAAGACACACACGTAATAACCCGCTGTGGTTGCTCAGTGGCTATGGTGTTAGGCTGCTGAGCACAAGGTCGCGGGATCGTATCCCGGTCACGGCGGCCGCATTTCGATGGGGGCGAAATACGAAAACACCCGTCTGCTTAGATTTAGGTGCACGTTAAAGAACCCCAGGTGGTCTAAATTTCCGGAGTCCTCCACTACGGCGTGCCTCATTATCAGAAAGTGGTTTTGGCACGTAAAACCCCATAAGCTAATTTTTTTTAACACACGTAATATTTCAGTATTCGAGTTCCGTGGCCGCAAAGCTTACAGTTGACTAACTTCTAGATTTCTATCATAATCTGCTTACATGGATATGTTAGTTTGTTACGACGATGTGACAGGATAAGTATGTCATAACGTCTGGGGCAACAATGACATCTGCTAAAGTTATGCGACAGTAAAAATGGAAATTCGATTCAGCAGAAGAGATGGAACAGTGGTGCTCTAACAAGCACGTGTTAATTTGTCGTCCATTCTTGCATACTTACACCTTGTCACAAGATAACGGGATCTCGTATATACTACGCCTAATTTACAGCAAGTTCATACCTGGCCACGTATTTCGATTGGCATCCAGATAGTAGGGTTAGTTCACCTTTTACAGTCCTTTAACTCGCAAGGGGAAAAATGTTTCCCTGTTTCTCTGGTATGGAAAAGAACCATATGTACCTATTATCTAGTGGTCACGTATTTTAGGCGGTGTGAGAAACAGTGTATATGGGGAATTACGTAAGCATATGCTTTTTTTCCACTCCACCCTGAGGTATCCCGTATGTTGTTTTGAAAAATGATTTATCTCATTGCCTGCTGTAGTTATCATTTTGTTAGAATACATAACTTTGTTGAATCTTTGTAGATGATTGCTGAAGCTTTCTTTAGGCGCATGAAGAGAAGGCTTCGTTAGTGAAGAACACATGGCAGAGAGACCTTATAGTGACGCTATGTACAGTGCAGTAGGGGTCTTCCTGATATTGAGTTGCATTTCCAACGCACATGCTAATGTGTAAACGGGACTCGAAGATCTAGATATTGCAATTAGCCGTAATTCATTACTTTTCTGGTGGATCGTAAACTAAGACAACCTTCACGGAAAACCTTTAAAACATTACCAGCCATCCGCGAGCTATCACTCTTGAAAAATGACCAAGTTATCCTCAACGTACCTGCTTTTTTTTCCACATTTTTAAATCTGGAAAATTTTCATATCATTGCGGAACTTTGTCTTGACGCGGTTCGAAAAAGAATATCGCTTAACACTGCAGCTGCTCCTTACCATTATGCCCAAACACCCAACCTTCATAAAAGCACTCTTTAAGCTAACCAATAAAAATAGACTTCGGATGGACCCAACAATATTTCCATAGAATACTGTAACGGTATGCTGCAGTTTTTTCTAAATTCCACCTCATCGCTAAACTGGGAAATATTCATTTTTACACTCTTCGCTGGATTTTTATGAGGCGCGGAATAGAACAAGTCTGAACCTATACACTTATGGCGGCACAGTTTATTGCACTGTGAAGATATGAATGCCATGAAAGCAATATTATAGGAGTTCGGGGCCTGCAGTCACATAACGTCGGTCACCTAAGGACATTTCGCCAATGGCTGCCGTTTATGCGCCCATTGCTTAGGATAGCGATTATCATGGTTGCGAGAAGATTGCCGCGCTGTTGACTCTGCTTATGTAAGCGAAACTTTCATAATGCGGGTCCTTAGGTGAGCCTTTTTACTACGTGTAAAAGCCTGATTGAAAGCGATGAACAAAAAAGCAACACAAAATAGCGGTGAAGCTTTTTCTATACCCTTACTTTTTTGCGCTACAGCACTCGTTCTTTTATCATTCGTACTTCCCTTCTCTCTTTTCCCCTTCTCATTACCCCCAGCGTAGGGTAGCCAACCAGACCCTTGACTGGTTAACATCCCTGCCTTCCTATATTCCTCTCTCTCTCTCTCTCTCTCTCTCGTACTTTATTTATTTGTTTCTCTCACCAATTGGTTCCGTCTCCTTCTCTCGTGTTATATTACTGTTCGGCTTGCGAAGTGCTTTTTTAATCCGTGCGAAAAAAACAAAGCAATCAAAATGTGCAGCGGTAAGAACTCATAGGGTGTCACACAGTAGGGACTAGATCCCTCTGCAAAACGACGTGCCACTTAATTTCATATCGAACAGGCGGGTCAAGAGTTTCATACAAAATTACTAACTTGTACCTTGGCGATAGTGTCTATAGGAACTACTGCAAACATGTCGATTGTGCCAGCGTGGAAATAATGGTTAATGTATGAATTTGGCCATACTTCGTCTATCTGACTTCAAACGACTTTGCTTGCGAAGTGCTTTTTTAATCCGTGCGAAAAAAAAAACAATGCAATCAAAATGTGCAGCGGTAAGAACTCATAGGGTGTCACACAGTAGGGACTAGATCCCTCTGCAAAACGACGTGCCATAAGTTAGTAGCTGTCAGCCGCAGCGGTCGCAGAAAGTTACTTGCAACGCTATCTGTGGGAACGGTGAACAACGAACCCTCAATATCGTATCCTCTTCGTTATCTATTAGTGGCTTCTCTCGGGTTGCGCAAATTTCGCAAGCTTTTGAGCCCATTACCAAAGACATAAACGCGTTGGGAAATCTAGACATTCTGCAGAAGCATGAAGATAAAGTCAAAGGACCAACAGTAGTAACGCGGCAACGTCACCGAGTAAATTAGAACCAATGAGACCGTCGACCACTGAGGGTTTTTCATGTTGGGCAACATGTGAGTGACAAAAACGGAATACCCTGTAATTCCATTAGGTTGCCTTGCGGCCCCTTTTAGTGAAAGAGGCCCTTTTTTTCCTCCGCGTCCCGTCTTCCAACATCAACAGAAACGCCTTGTGGATAAGGTTTGGTAAGGTATGAACAACGCGCTCCGTAACATGGCCATTCGCGAACGCCCTAACTGTGTCTTGTCTGTTGTGCTCGGCTTTCAGATACACCTGCGAAAAAACTTTGCTCACAGTTTCAAGAAAAAAAAAAAAAACAGTCTGCGGTGGCGCTCATATTCAATGACCCTCTTATGTACAATAGAGAACCATTGTGCCGACAAAAGTTACGTAGTGTTGGAACCGGGAATGGGGCCGTAACGGGAGCTTGCACACCCTAAAAGCACCAGCAGTGCTGTGGTACGCGGCGCAGACTCCCGCGCTACTCGTGGTTGTAAATCATGTCACAGCTTGTCTCGCTGTACGGGCGTGTCCCACAGGTCACGTATGTACACACCACCGGGTCGCCGTAGTCCCAACTACTGCACCCTGCCGGACGCTGAGCACACTGGGATGTTTCTGTAGTATTAGTCGAGTGGTGCGATTCGTTGGTTAAACCTGCTGCGGCCGTTGTTTGGTTTAATGACCCGGAGATTGTAATTAAAGGACCAAGTGAAGCCTCTGGCCTCATGACGATCGCAGGTGGCATTTCGAAAACCGACGGCCTGCACTATCCGGCAGTGCTGGACACTCCCATAGCTCTTCACTGGTTGCTGATTCTTCAAAGAAAAGACGGGCAAATGTATCAAGTTACCACATCACGACAAAATCTTTAACGCATTTAGTTGGATTCAGATTTTGGGTGACTAGATAAGAGCACACAAAGGCTAGCTGCTCGACATGTTTAATTTTCTTTACCTCCGATAAGGTCATTGACTAGCAATTAGCATGAACATATTCACATTGGCTATTGCACCTGAAATATTTATTCCAGTGAATACCAGTAAGAACGCAGTAGTGACAGGAAGAAAGTAAGGTAGCACTGCAGCCCATTACGAGCGGACGCGATGCATAATATCATCATCATCATCATCAGCCTGGTTACGCCCACTGCAGGGCAAAGGCCTCTCCCATACTTCTCCAACAACCCCGGTCATGTACTAATTGCGGCCATGCCGTCCCTGCAAACTTCTTAATCTCATCCGCCCACCTAACTTTCTGCCGCCCCCTGCTACGCTTCCCTTCCCTTGGGATCCAGTCCGTAACCCTTAATGACCATCGGTTATCTTCCCTCCTCATTACATGTCCTGCCCATGCCCATTTCTTTTTCTTGATTTCAACTAAGATGTCATTAACTCGCGTTTGTTCCCTCACCCAATCTGCTCTTTTCTTATCCCTTAACGTTACACCTATCATTCTTCTTTCCATAGCTCGTTGCGTCGTCCTCAATTTGAGTAGAACCCTTTTCGTAAGCCTCCAGGTTTCTGCCCCGTAGGTGAGTACTGGTAAGACACAGCTATTATACACTTTTCTCTTGAGGGATAATGGCAACCTGCTGTTCATGATCTGAGAATGCCTGCCAAACGCACCCCAGCCCATTCTTATTCTTCTGATTATTTCCGTCTCATGATCCGGATCCGCCGTCACTACCTGCCCTAAGTAGATGTATTCCCTTACGACTTCCAGTGCCTCGCTGCCTATTGTAAATTGCTGTTCTCTTCCGAGACTGTTAAACATTACTTTAGTTTTCTGCAGATTAATTTTTAGACCCACTCTTCTGCTTTGCCTCTCCAGGTCAGTGAGCATGCATTGCAATTGGTCCCCTGAGTTACTAAGCAAGGCAATATCATCAGCGAATCGCAAGTTACTAAGGTATTCTCCATTAATTTTATCCCCAATTCTTCCCAATCCAGGTCTCTGAATACCTCCTGTAAACACGCTGTGAATAGCATTGGAGAGATCGTATCTCCCTGCCTGACGCCTTTCTTTATTGGGATTTTGTTGCTTTCTTTATGGAGGACTACGGTGGCTGTGGAGCCGCTATAGATATTTTTCAGTATTTTTACATACGGCTCGTCTACACCCTGATTCCTTAATGCCTCCATGACTGCTGAGGTTTCGACAGAATCAAACGCTTTCTCATAATCAATGAAAGCTATATATAAGGGTTGGTTATATTCCGCACATTTCTCTATCACCTGATTGATAGTGTGAATATGATCTATTGTTGAGTAGCCTTTACGGAATCCTGCCTGGTCCTTTGCTTGACAGAAGTCTAAGGTGTTCCTAATTCTATTTGCGATTACCTTAGTAAATATTTTGTAGGCAACGGACAGTAAGCTGATCGGTCTATAATTTTTCAAGTCTTTGGCGTCCCCTTTCTTATGGATTAGGATTATGTTAGCGTTCTTCCAAGATTCCGGTACGCTCGACGTCATGAGGCATTGCGTATACAGGGTGGCCAGTTTCTCTAGAACAATCTGCCCACCATCCTTCAACAAATCTGCTGTTACCTGATCCTCCCCAGCTGCCTTCCCCCTTTGCATTTCTCCCAAGGCTTTCTTTACTTCTTCCGGCGTTACCTTTGGGACTTCGAATTCCTCTAGACTATTTTCTCTTCCATTATCGTCGTGGGTGCCACTGGTACTGTATAAATCTCTATAGAACTCCTCAGCCACTTGAACTATCTCATCCATATTAGTAATGATATTGCCGGCTTTGTCTCTTAACGCATACATCTGATTCTTGCCAATTCCTAGTTTCTTCTTCACTGTTTTTAGGCTTCCGCCGTTCCTGAGAGCATGTTCAATTCTATCCATATTATACTTCCTTATGTCAGCTGTCTTACGCTTGTTGATTAACTTTGAAAGTTCTGCCAGTTCTATTCTAGCTGTAGGGTTAGAGGCTTTCATACATTGGCGTTTCTTGATGAGATCTTTCGTCGCCTGCGATAGTTTACTGGTATCCTGCCTAATCGAGTTACCACCGACTTCCATTGCACACTTCTTAATGATGCCCACAAGATTGTCGTTCATTGCTTCAACACTAAGGTCCTCTTCCTGAGTTAAAGCCGAGTACCTGTTCTGTAGCTTGATCTGGAATTCCTCTATTTTCCCTCTTACCGCTAACTCATTGATCGGCTTCTTATGTACCAGTTTCTTCCGTTCCCTCCTCAGGTCTAGGCTAATTCGAGTTCTTACCATCCTGTGGTCACTGCAGCGCACCTTGCCGAGCACGTCCACATCTTGTATGATGCCAGGGTTAGCGCAGAGTATGAGGTCTATTTCATTTCTAGTCTCACCGTTCGGGCTCCTCCACGTCCACTTTCGGCTATCCCGCTTGCGGAAGAAAGTATTCATTATCCTCATATTATTCTGTTCCGCAAACTCGACTAATAACTCCCCCCTGCTATTCCTAGTGCCTATGCCATATTCCCCCACTGCCTTGTCTCCAGCCTGCTTCTTGCCTACCTTGGCATTAAAGTCGCCCATTAGTATAGTGTATTTGGTTTTCACTCTACCCATCGCCGATTCCACGTCTTCATAGAAGCATTCGACTTCCTGGTCATCATGACTGGATGTAGGGGCGTAGACCTGTACAATCTTCATCTTGTACCTCTTATTAAGTTTAACAACAAGACCTGCCACCCTCTCGTTAATGCTATAGAATTCCTGTATGTTACCAGCTATATCCTTATTAATCAGGAATCCGACTCCTAGTTCTCTTCTTTCCTCTAGGCCGCGGTAGCACAGGACGTGCCCGCTTTTTAGCACTGTATATGCTTCTTTTGGCCTCCTAACTTCACTGAGCCCTATTATATCCCATTTACTGTCCTCTAATTCCTCCAATAGCACTGCTAGACTCGCCTCACTAGATAACGTTCTAGCGTTAAACGTTGCCAGGTTCATATTCCAATGGCGGCCTGTCCGGACCTCCTATATGATGCATAATATATAGAGAAGTTTATCAAAATTTGCGGTAAGATTGATAACAAATTGGCCCAGGCTGCCTCCACTCATGCTGGGAAAGGCTGCCCTGTTGAGCACACGCTTCCGCCTGTACACTGCACAATGGGAGTTGTTTACGAGATTCCATTTCCATGCGGTCACGTTTATGTCGGCCAAACAAGTCGATGCCTGACCATTAGATTGTCAGAGCATAGGCGCTCGCTTACGGGTAATGCCTACTCACATGTCGCACGCCATTATTCTGATCATGGCTGTACTACAACCTATGAAGACACCACAATATTTTCCGCGCATAGCAATCAGACTACGAGGGAGTTTATTGAGACCTACTATATCAGGAAAAAAGGATCGCGTTGTGTAAGCACGCCATCATTAAATTTATATGACAGTGAATTTGAATTTTTAAACCGCCTCATAGTGTATCATTAGATTACAAGGTTTTGCGTTTTGCCTGTGGACTGATATAGACGCCATCGATGGGAGAGCACGTGGGTATAGGCTTTAGTATTTAAGTTTGTGTATGCCTTCTATAATAAATTTAGTTGTGAATTAAGCGCTGTCCTGTGTGTTTCCTGCCTTTTGTCTTTGTCGAATTGCGCTACCCCTTCAAGATGTTCAACCAGTACCAACTCGCCCAAATGTCGATTTTTTTTACAACCGTACGCACCTAAGGCTATGTTATGTGGTGAATGTTAGAATGACGGCAACATTTGTACTACAGCAAGGAAATGTTATAACATGATTAACTTTGGTGATCATGAAGTGGGCACAAGGTCGCACAGTTTCTACGTAGCGTTAACTAATACGAAAAAATGTACTAGGAAAATTGGACCGCTCCCCGATATAGCCATGTCTAACATGGCTCCTGAAAGCGCGAGCTGTCACAAAAAAAGCAGACAAGAAAAGGGCACGGGGCGCACGCGCCAAGGTCTTTAAATCTATGAGCTACCTGCCTTTGGGAAGACAGAAGTATGCTTGCGATCGTGGCGTAGTGCTACGAACCGGCAAGGGTGTTTACTGTGCTGGTCCAATCACAATTCTCTTTTAATAGTTCTCTGAAACACAGCCCCATGAGAAGTTCATTATGCAGATATTAGACAGTTTTAGTACTGCGTCATGACGATACGTACGCAGCATAAAAAACGAGTACTTGCTTTCTGAGTCTGGCATGGTCAATTGCGACGAACTGCGCCAAAAGCAGGTCGAGCCTCTCGCTCAAACAGCACACACTGAACGCTTTCTCAAAAACAAAGTTCTATTTTTGCTATGCATTCCCACCGTGCAGGATCTGGGAGTGGCTTCTGCGCGTTCACTTCACGCAGCAATGCCAAATCGTAGGCCAATAAAAAGTACAGCCTTCCACTGGTCGCCTTTGACGCTGCCATGTTGGGAAACTCTTGTCTCGGAAGATCTCGCGCACTTTCGAACGAACGAGAACCACGAGAGCAGCACGCAAGGCTCCCAATGAACGCACAAAAGAATCGGATGCGTGCGTACGCAGCGGCCGCATACGCATCGAGTACCGTGCGTGTTGCGTTCTGCACATGCGCACTTTGCAGAACGTAGCAATCTTGCGTACGCAACGCCGTTGCGTACGCTACGTACGCACTACTAAAACTGTCTATTATTGCATGTACGGTACGACACAACTTCATTGAGAATGCCGTTAATGTTAGGTGCTCAGAAATTAACCCGATCTGCGGGAGCTCGTCACCCAGTTTGATAATCTCGTAGTGCTCAGGAACCCTTAATACGTGTCATGCACAAAAAATACATTTTTACACTGTAATTCTTTGTGCAGTAAAAAGAAAAGGCAATACAGAAAAAAAAAAGTGATCGTGGCCTAGTGATTGGAGCAGCGGGCTGCTGTGCTGGACGGCAGAGGTTGGATTCAAGCATCGGTCACACCATATTTTCTATTTATTAACTGAGGCGAGACAGGAACACATCTACCTGTTGCAGAGTACCAGGAATGAGGCAAATAAATTCTTCGCGTTAATTCCAGTCTCTCTCCGTTGATTTGTTGTGTTCTGTTCGATAGGGAATACTTTGATTACATATATGCTTGAAGAAAGTCCCCGAATGTACGAGTGCACGTATATTTTGCATTCTTCCCCGTATTAAAGATACTAAGGTGGGAAGAAGTAGCGGTCGCCATGGCACGGATACAAAGGAATACTTTTATTTCCTTTCAGAAAAGCATACAGGAAAAAAAAAAGTAGAGCCTCAAAAAGACGCGCTGTCTGCAAAGCTGAGCTCAAACCAGGCGCGGTAAATAATTCAAGCGTGTTCAGATTCCCACATGTGCCCGTAAAATATATACGCACTAGGCGCGAAGGACTGCGGAAGCAGACACGCGTAGCACCGTTCGTTCACTTACCGCGGGCTTGAATATGCGAGGGGGCGCGGCTAGAGTCGCCAATGCTTTGTTACGCAGACACGTCGGCGCGACTTGTTTCATTTGAATTGAAGGTTCTATTCACGACGGGCAGAGGCAGCAAAACCACCGCCCTTTCTCAGTACGCGTGTAAAGGATGGCGACAACATTCGCACAAATCAAGGCATTCAGCGAAAAAGAAGACGGAATAGCAAATAAGCACCAACGCACACACCCACGCACAAAAAGAGACAGAAAGTCGTCGGGCTGCAGTGACTGCATGCGACAAAGGTTACATACGCGGTGACCGATTGAAAGAGCGAGCAGAATGGAAAGAAGAGGCGAGCTTCTTTCATTCGTGATGCTTCCAGTTGCCGTGTTCCTCTGATGGTAGCGATGCAAAACCTCTTTCACCTCTTTACCGACTTCTTTTCCTTCTTTTCTTTGAGGAAAGGAGGGATGGAGGCAAACTTCTTTATAGAGACCGAGGTGGCGGAGAAAAATAATGGCGAAGGGGATGCGACTGCCAAAGGAAGCCTACCGCATAAACGGAGGAGGAAACGGAATCGTAAGATGAACATGATAGAAGGACGCGGGTATGGGCGCTGGAAAGAACACGAGGCATGGGGGTTAATGGAGGAGAGAGCAGAAGAGAGGCTGTGCGCACTTCTCTGATGTCAGAACGTGGGTGGCTTAGGAACCGTCATCTCGAGTTCACGTCGTAAGAGTGGATGAATGCCGAGCAAGGAAGTAAAGTTGGAACATAGAGGAAAAATGCTGTCCAAATCGCAAGACCGAAAGTATAACTAGGCAAATGTTCCTCCGTGGCCTTCATCCACTAGTGACTTCGCTACAAAACCAATAAATATACGACCGCGAGCGAAAGAGCACTGAAGCCAAGTGGAGCAGCAGCATAACCATCAGCTTTGGATACAAAAGCCCTTTACTTAAGAGGTTGATCGTAAAAAGATTTATATGCGTGCTCCGACGTGCCCACTGTGTTTTGCCTAGACCATTGGAGCCATTACTTAGCCTTATTTCTATCCACTTTTGTCTGTGTTCCCGACACCATCCTAAAATCTGTGTCACGCTGCCTTTTGCCGCGGAAAAGCCAGAGGCCACGTCAAGGCAAACAAAAAGCTCTTCTTTTTCGTTCACGCGTTCGCGTTCTTCAATGTGGGCGCCAAGAACTTGAACAGTGTTTCCCAGCGTCCCCACAAATGAAGCGAGGGTCGAAACACTAACACGGGGTTGTGAGAAATGTCATCTTCGCTGCTTTGCGTGATAGAAACACAAAGCAAAGAAAATATTCCGGAGTTTTTATCCACTCTGCTAACAAAAGGGCCCCACAATGTGTAGTGGTTTTCTTTCTGGTCCTGCGCCTTTTTCTGTGCGCCCCTTTGTCAGGATTTTGATTTTTTCTTACCCGTGCGGCTGGTAGACCGCTTGTATGCTTCCTGTGTGAGAAAGGCGCTGCGTGTAAAATATGCAGCGACAATAAAGGCGGAACTAAAGGCATCAATGTTTACCGGCGTTGAAATTGCAATAGCTTTGCGCCAATAATTGTCAAAAAATGTTTACAAAGGTTAGACCAGTGTTATTACGGACGTTACAAGGGGTGTAGCTGGAAACCGGGGGCGGCATTCACATAATGATTTGTTTGTAAAAGCTGATTACCATTGGCGGGCTACCTTCGCTGACAATATGTACAACTTGACGATTGGTCGAAAGCCTTTCTTACAAACAACCTTAGCATAGGAACAACAAGGCCTGAATTCACAATGCTTCTTTTTTTTTCGTAAGTGCTCTTTACCATTGAGCAGCTGCCTCCGCAGATGTTACGTCCAACATCAGAATGGGGTGAAATTTTCTTTTAGGAAAGCTTATTGCGTAATACCTTTTCGCGAATATAGACCGAGCTCTTTTTATTTTAAATATAGAAAATGTGGTGGCTTGAAACGCGATGGCATTAACAGAATAGCAAGAATAACATTTCTTTATGTTATGTGAATGAGCGACTTCACACCTGAATAAGTTGTCCTGCCCCTTGATAATTTAATTGATGCTTACTACTGGGGATACTTACGAAAAAGTCAACTGTCAAAATATACTGCATGCCAATTACGGGGATCCTACAACTTATCAGGGGGTAAGTCATGTATAGAATGATACTGTAGCATGAGTCGAAGGACCTCCCATGAATTATACTTGAACGACGTCGATAAGCGTGACGTTGATGTCACGAAACGTGTTCTTGTTCCGTTTCTTTAAAAAGGAAACGTTACCTACAGTGCACATCGATAGTTTTTTGTGCAACAGCTAGAAAGGCATGAACGCAGTTCAGCTTTTACCAATGAAAAAGGAAGAATAAGCCGTTAAAGCGAAAATTAGTCGTCTGTGATTCATCGGATACACACGCACTTCAAGTAAAATGTTTCGAGATAAGTCAGCAGCACTGACCAAATTCTGGTTGAAAGAAAATCGACATTCTAGTGTCCTTTATGTCTGCGGGAATTAAAATGAATGTGATGTGATGGTGTGCGCTGAAGCTACGCCGTATAGATGTAGACAGCGCTCTGATTACAAACTGTCATTTACTGGAAAAAACTACTACGCCGAATACGGTGAGGCGTAGAACGTTCTTCCCACGTAAAACACGTCCACGCATTCATTGTGACCAATGCAGAAAAAGAATGAACATAACATATTATCATGCGGGCGAAGATGCAAACAGTAAGCCAGTGAACTTGTGCACAAGTTTAAGAAGAAAAGAAGCGACCCAATAAAAATAACCCGGATGTGCTAACAGGCCCAGTTAAATGACGCAACAGAACGCATGAGCATTAGGCGGCCAGTCACTGTCCCTATCACAAGTTCATTTTGCTCTGATCAGGCGTTCATCCCATCGCTTTCTATACGTATTAGTCGTGCTTCAAAGCCTTCGTGCGAGCGCTGTTGCTGCTGCTGTGGTATAACTGAGGAATATGCTAGCCCTAATTGGTTCCAAATCATTTATACCGGTCTCTGTGCAGGTCGATGAAGTCCACAGAAGTTATTTACTGCAGCCTAGAGAAAAATAACGTTTCTTCTTTTTTAAATATTTATATGCACTTGTATGGTATATTACCGTGGAGTGATGCGCGTATTTCTAAATCTCAAGCAGAAATGGCACTGGACCTTCTCGTTGCTGGTAGCCTAGAAAGAAACCCACTGCAGAAAAAGGCAAAAGAATAAACAAGAACGTGCCACAACAGGGATAGCATAAAATTAACCCACACAGGAAAAAAGAAACATTGAAAGAAAATAAAGACACAGGAGATCAAACGTAGCCGCAATCTTCAGGCCTGACTATAAGCTCATAAAAGCACGGGAAGAGCTAGCTAGTGTATTAGTATATTCTGTGTTGTGTTACCGGTAAGCAATTTTTAGAATATTAATAGTTGGGATGGAGTTGTGCTTAGTAAACATTTATGCGCTCAACACGTTCACTTCGTAAAGCACCGCATCAGAGTTTTGTTGTAGAAGGACCTAGCTGCAGGAAAGCCACTCTCTTATACCGAGTAAGAACATGTTGTGGCTACACCCCCTAAATGTATGTTCAAAGTCAACGGTGCTGCTTCTTCACATTGCGCCGAGTGCAATGAAGTATGCGACATAGAACATTTCATGTGGTCCAGCGAGTGCTTCTATCCTGAAAGGATGAAACTTTTAGACAGCACGGGAACAAGAGAATTCCCTGGTGAACGTGTAGAACAGTTAGTCTTCCCCGAAAGACCGTGAGTAGTACGCAAGGGCACATTTGGTGCGAAAAAAGAACCTTAGGCGGAGCTACTGCCGGCGAGGTATGCCAGGCTAGACCTGCTTGTGGCGATATCGCCACTACCACCACCATGATCGATACGCGAGCCTCCGTACTTACATCAGCGGCAATACTTCAATGCCGTTTACTGTTCAACAGATGTATGTAGAAACATATGCGTTAATTGAAGGAACGACACACAGCGGCCTACCACAACCCGGAAACGACACAGAGAGATATGGCTTATGAAGTCGGTATTTCGACATGATGTGCACAGTTACAGAAAATCTGAGGAGAAGTGCACTAAACTATTCAAAAGGAACGTGCACAAAGCAGGAGATGCTTTTTTTGCTTTTTTTTTATGTGCCACTTGTTCTGTTTAACATGTAGTGATTCATCAGAGGATTGGTGCCAATGATAATATATCGAAGTTAAAGGTAGAATGATATATAGAATAACAAGGTTAATATCAATGTAACAAAATTAGGAGCTACTGTAGAATTGGTCTAAACATCCTACTGTCGTCTTTAAACGCTCTTTCCATTCGCGAGCGAAAACTCGCTTTTGGAAATAGGGCGTGAAATTCTGAGGGTTCGCTTTCATTTCACTTTTTATGGCCTCCGATTACAATATTTCTAGCGTGTGGTTATGTTCGTCCTTCCTGCACCCTTGCTTCTGCACGTCTTGTTATATATCGTTATAGTTTTTTCTTTTCTGTCCATGAGGCGTTCGCTCCCTGCCTTATGCCCTCTCTTTTTCATGCCTTTTCGGAGGAGTCATAGAAGCACTGAAAGCGAAGAACAGGGAACATATACCAGTGGGAAAAAAATAATGCAAGAAAGTGCGGAGTAGTATTTTCGAATGCCTTCGAACAACATGAACACATGGTGAAATGAACAAAAAGTAAGCACAACACTGTGCACGGACATTTACGTCTGCTAGAAAGTACAAGAACGGGGTTTCGCACGTCATCGGCGCCTTTAGCACTGGAGGCAATTTTCCGGTCAAGCAGTCGTTTAGCAATTCGACACCAACTTACGAGGTCGCGGTAGCCTTTTCACGGCCCGCCGGCCACCAATGCGGCCACGAGCATACAAGCGTGTGCCAGGAAGAAGGAAAGCTCCAAAACCAGCATTATAGGACACATTTGCATGGTATATTCAAGAAAGCGAGAGCCAGAGAACAGCATAGCAGGACAGGAGGAGTGATAGATAAACGACGTCGTATGTCAATGACTATGCATATTTCATAAGCTATGATTCGCTGCGAGTCATCTCCGAGCACTTTTACCAAGGCAATTTTTTTTCCTGCAAGTCGCTCGCTGGTGAAACAATCCATGTGATTGCTGCTTATACGCTGAAAGAAAAGGAAAGACCCGCTGTGGAAAATACAGTATACAAACGGCAGCAAAGAGGAAATTCGTTCCTGCATTTGTCGTTCTCTTTGCCGTGCATTCACGCACAATTCTTTAGTTCCAGGATTCCCGAAAGCAAATAAAGAAAAAAAAACAAGCGGGGTGAAAATTGCGAAAATTGCGAAAATATTTTAGAATGAGAAACCTTGATAAAACGTTCAGCAAAGTAGCTTAAGAATGCTTACGTGTGAGAATGCGAAAGCGTTATAATCGCTTAGGCTTGTATTGTTGTTTTCGACACGCACTAGAGTTTTTTTCTGCTGAAACGGTGTGTTTGTGTATACGTTAGCCACAGGCTGGAGACATTCGGATCATTTTGCGGCAGATTCTCAGCTGCCGCTGAGGTAAACGCCTCGGCCTGCATCTTAGGAGACCCCGCTCCAATGAAATCCGAACATCAAGTGATGCGTAAGAGGCAGCGACGTGACGTGTACAATGGCACCCACATTAGGCACGCCTCATTTTATACGCTGATGATTTGGCATCGATAGGGGAGAGTGCATCGCAATAGACGAAGCACCGATGAAATCGGAAGATCTTGTGATGCGCGCGAGGCCATGACGGACGCAGTGACGTGACGTGCGCAACGAGGCATGCACTATAGGGACAAATTGTAGTCAACTGTAACCATGGCGCCACAGTGACGCTGGGATGGCGCTCGTCTCGCAGCCTGGAAGCCCGGGTTTGATTCTCACGCACAGACCGAATGTTCTTTTCAATTCAATTAGTTGGATTTGTTAACAGAAACTTGCCTGACAGATTTCGCATCACTACGAGCATTCTTGCGTATTTTTACTCTTCGCGCCATCGGCCATTTTTTACCATCTCTCGGTCATGCCGACGATGACAACGCCAGATTTTCGCGTAATGCTGCATTTATTGTTTTCGCATTAAAATAGCAAGATGAAGCAATTGCACGCATCTCCGCACAAGATGCCAGCACATAATCCGTTCTAAGCCTTCCCTGTCTTTTAAGTATCTACATGAAATTCCACAACATAAATTTAGGTAAACGCTCGAGCGCTGTTGCATTCCACACTCATCGAAATGCGATCGCCGTAGACGGGAATCCTTCTAAGCAGTTGAGTGCCATTACCATGGAGCTACCCCAGAGGGTATGCAGATAGGGGATGATGATGGTGTTAACACAATTATAACCAAAGTGATGCATTGTCCATAAAAGACTGCGAGCATATATTGTACCTGCAAGCTTTGTAAGAACCAATGCTAATGCAAGCAGATAAAAGTTAGAATGAAAAATTGAGAACAGTAGCCAAGAACATTCCGGCCGTATTTTAAGTGTCATAGGAATTCCTTGGTAGAAAACAAATTCTGCCCTTTCTACCCATCATATCCAGCGCAAGCCGGCTCAGAGTAGCGTAGTGGTGGTGAGATATCGTTGCGATAATTTCTGCAACATGGTTACGTTCCGCAAAAAAAATCCTTCCACGTAATTTGTGGTCTGGCGAATGGTTTATTTTTTTGCGGTAGTTCTACACATTTTCGCAGCAGTAAACATTTAACAAGCCCGGACGAGATCTTGTCATAACCTATGACTTCATCGAGAACGGCTACAAATATTCGACAGCATAATGTAGTCGCCCGTCTTTAAAAATTCTTGCGTCGTGGTGATGGCACGCCTGGCCCTCTTTACTCACATTACTCAGGCCTTCTTCCTCGGGAATGTGCCTGCTCCCTATTACGTAAGTGGAATTACAAGAATGTAACATTACGAAATCTAGCGTAATTAAATACGCCTTTTCACTCGCCTTTTAGGTAAGCTCGGATCACCGACAATGACTGTGGTTCATCTCATTTTTACAGTTTATGCATATATTTACCCAAAGGTCAATGATATTGTGCTAATTTTATTATTTTTTTAATTTCCCGTCGAGAATCTTGTTGCTTCATCACACGTAAAGCCTGAACAAGGACAGTGACTGATGAATATTAAGGTTTTCTCAGCCATAGCGCTCTTTCTTGTCATGTCAACCACGCGCTACCGAACAATATTGCAGTCACTGTAATCAATGTCGCGTGGCGTAACTCACCACTGCCTCAAGAGGAGACACAGCCACCGAAAATGAATTAGATTGAATTTAAACCTTCTTTTTTTCATTTCACGCGCTATTTTAATTTAAAAAGCAGAGAGTGGTAATGAAAGCAGTTGCCTCACACATGGACTTGTGCAATAGGTTTAGGTATCGTGTATCTTACTACACGTATAATAATTTACAGTCATAAAATACGTGCACTTAAGAGGGCGAGTCAGCTTCTCTGTTATTCATTAAAGGCACTAACGCTGTCGTCGTCGGATGTTCCAATAGTAGGCGGGCAGAGAAAAATGTATACAAAAAGAATTATTTGAAAACGATTAGCTTTAAATGGAACTGCCGTTTATTTATCTTACATTGCAGTGCTGAATTGGTATTGCTGGGCAGGAGTGTCTATCCATCGTCACCGGTGCGCACGTTTTCGGAAAGACGTTAAAGCAAGCTAGCATTGCGAAAAGCCATATTTATTTTGTGAAGACAGAGTTTCTGTTGAAACTGCGCTGATGAATAAATACAAATTTGTCAGAATGTTACACTCCTGTTACACGTGAAGACGAAAGCCTGCTGCGCACGTGGTAATGCATTAAGTTGTACTATCGAAGGGGTCAGACTTCCTCCAAGACATAACGAGCCACAATGTGAAGTAAACGTATGGCGCTGTGGATCGACCTCCTCAACGACACATGCGAGAACCTAATACACTACCTCAAAGTCCTTTTATTCTTTCTTCGTTCTGTCTTTCTTTCCGCCATTCTGTCTTCTTTCTCTGTGTTTGTGTTTCTTCTTTCTTTCTTTCTTTCTTTCTTTCTTTCTTTCTTTCTTTCTTTCTTTCTTTCTTTCTTTCTTTCTTTCTTTCCTTCTTTCTTTCTTTCTTTGTTCTTTTGCTTGCTCTTTCATTCTTTCTTTCGTTCTTTCTTTCTTTCCTTCGTTCTTTCTTTCTACCGTTTCTTCATTTATATTCAGCCATTGCATCTTTGCTTGCTTACGGGGATATGAGCCATTCCTGACGATGATATTTTTTGCATCACTAGGACGAAAGAAATGAAGAGGGGAAAGGCACGGAGGTTAACCAGATTGAGTTTCCTCCTGGCTACTCTGCACAAGGAAATGGGTTAAGGGTACAAAAGATAACAAAAAAAAACGAAAAAGAAGGAACGCATCAGTGAGTCCCATTTCGTTAAATAAACGCAGTAACGTTTGTAGAGTAGTACCTGCCTACGTCGGCTGGGACCAGGGTCCAAGAATGAACTGTGGCCATTCCGATGAAGTAAGAGGAAGCATTGGTAAAAGCTACTCGAAGACATAGGCGACAGATGAGAGTCACTTCCCGCCAAGGAAAGCCACGTTGAAGGCGCAGCTTCAAATCAAGATCCAGGGAACAAAGGCGCTGGTTTTTAAAAGTCTGCCGAAGTCTAGTGGGCCAACGTAAGGTCGCGAGCAAGCGCACGGTGCTTTCCCGCTGCGCCTGTTCTTGACAGCGAGGTAGCGACGCATTCGGCACTGGTATGTAAAGATCGAGCAGCTGCGTCTCCTTGCTCGTTTCAAAGGATACCAGAGTGACTAGGAATCCATTGAAATACGATGTCATGTTCTTTCTCAGCTGCCCTATAGTAAGTTTTACGTGTGTCCGCGACAAGTCGATCATGGGGTGCACGGCGTAATGCAGATAGCAGGCTCTGGAGGGCGGCCTTGGAAACGCAGAAGATGGACCATTTCCCGGACGTCTCCTGATCGATCAATTGAAGTGCTGCAGGCAAAGCGGCAAGTTCGACAGGCATTGTTGATGTCAAGTGCAACAGCCAGAATTTTATCACTGTAAATTTTGCTGTGACAAATACTGCAGCTGCTGAACTGGAATGATTGACTGGTCCATCGGTGAAAACATGTAAGCGGTCACTGTGGACCTCATGTAATAGTAATAATGCTGCCTGTTTCAATGCTGCTGACGGCATTTCTGCCTTCTTCTTGATACCTCGTGGTGAATGCAGAGACCACGGTGGCAGCGACGTCCATGACGATGGGACGTAATTGGATGGTAGCGATGCTCCGTGGGCAGTCACGAGACGGCTGAAACTCGTATGCGGCCTAGTTGTTGGCAGGCAAGCAAGATGATGAAAGGGTGTCCTTGCGGCATGTCGAATGCGCAACTTTTAGAGCGTTAACTTCAATGTATGTTGAAATAGGCTTGTTACGTGCTATGGCGATTGTGGCGGCTTTAGATGCACACTTAGGGAGACCGAGGCACGTCTGTAGAACTTGGGCTTGTAAACTGTGGAGTGTGCGAAGGTTCGTTTTACTGATGTTTCCCTGCACGGCCATGCTGTATCTTAGGAGCCCCAAAAATAATGCATGGTGCAGCTGTAGCATCGATTGCACAGAAAGCGCCCCAAAACTTCCCGCAGACAAATTTGTCTGCGGGAACGGAGTCAACCTCTTTTTCATACATGAAATATGAGGCGTCCAAGATAAATCATGGTCGCGGATGACTTAGAGGAAACGGTGCTTTGTTTCTTAAGCAATCACTTGTCTATTTAGGCGTATAACATGTGGAGTCATTCTTTTGCGTACAAACGCGACTAATTGGCACTTTTCTGAGGAGAACCCTAGACCTTTCGCCTGAAGGTAAGAAGGGGTTTGTGTGACCGCCTTGTGCAGCCTAACTCATATCTGCGGACGTGTCACGCTAGACGCCCAGATGCAGAAATCATATGCATAGATGGACATCTGGACCATCGTTTGTAATAATTGAACAAGGCCCAACAGTGCTACGTTGAGCCGTGGCTTTTAACACTCCGCCTTGCGGCACACGTTTGCTGGTTGAATGGTGGGATGTCATTCCATCCTCTGTAAGCACGAAGAACGATCTATCCTGCATATATATGTGAATCCAGTGCAGTGCATGGCCACTAGTGCCCACATCAGTAAGAGTCTCGAAGATTTCTTGGTGTGCTACATTATCATGTGCACCTTTAATATCAAGAAACGTTGCCACCGTTAATTCTTTCATGCTTTTTTGATATTGAATAGATGCTACCAAACCACGCACGTTATTGATGGTATACCGACCACACCGGATGCCCCCCATTGCATTCGGATGTAGCTCATTATGCTCCAAGTACCGTTCGAGGCGTGTCAACACCGTCCTTTCCATTGGTTTTCCAACGTAACTGGCAAAAGCGATGGGCGGCGTTACGATGCCAAATCTAATGGAGATTTAGAACTTTTAAGGAAAGGTACTAAGCAGCTGACCTTCCACTCTCAATGAATCAATTCTTCGGGCTAGGATTCATTCTATTTCTTCAAGAGTACACTGCGTGTTTTTGGCCAAGGTTTCCAAGTGCCTTGTATGCGAGTCCGTCGGGCCTAGGGGATGATGACTTCCTACAAGTCACCAGCACAGCTTTTAGCTTCGTCATAGAGGAGATTAGATCCAAGCGGGAGTTCCGGGATGTCGCGACCTCATGGGATATTCCTACAGGCAGTGAAGCCCTCAGCTACGTCGATCTTGATGCAATGAAAGGTAGTTGAAAGGGTGGCGCTGTTGCGTAGACGACTGTAGGCCTTAGAGTGCTCCATATAGGAGACAGATGTTTACGAGGATCCAAAGACTGGCAAAATGATTCACACTTTTGAGATTTAAACGTATCTATGCGGCGTTGAATTTCTTTTGTGTCCGCCTCGACTCATCGAGATCGTTAATACATTTGTTGTGCCTGTATCTTTCTGCTCATCCGCGAATCTCTCGAAGCCTTTCCAATTCACCTTGTTATTCTGTATGCTTTGGAGGAGGCTTGAAAGTGAACATAGCCTCTTGCCGTGCATTTCGAATATGACTCTCCTGGACTGACGGGTGGCCTTCTTGACATTCGTCTGCCATAAGCGACCTGAACTTCGTCCAGTCTGTTCTACGGAGAGCAGCTGATAGAGATTTGGCCATTCACTTGATAATCAAATAGGTAGGGACACGATCATTTCTATCGGTTTCTATGTCTAAGAACCACTTTACACTGTTTCAAGGACACCGATAGACCAAAGTCAAGTCTAGTCAACTGCTGTAGGTTTGTCGCCGTAAATATGTCGGGCTGCCTTCATTGACACAGCAACACTCTTCGTCCGAGGCAAATACTACTAGTTTTCCTCCCTTGGAGTCCATATTCATCAAACTCCCCCAGAGCGGGTGGTGTGCGTTAATATCTCCACTAAAATCCAAGGGCCAGGTGTCGCGGATAACAAAGCACCCAGATGTTGTGTGGCAAAACAATTGGTTAGACGCATATATGCAGCGACAAGAGTGAAAGTAAATTTCTTTGTTTTTACAGTTAAGCACGCTCATTGGTCGTCGTCATGAGGCAAAACTGATTGCAGCAGATAAGTTATACACACGGAACATTAACGATGATCTTGCTGGGCAAACCACACGTCGTGGATGAGAAAGCTTCATAGCCAGGCAGCCGGAATGTAGCTTGAAGGTTTGGTTCGGAGACGTCGATGATGGGAAATCGGTTCGACAAAATGAAAGGCCGAAAATCCGGAATTCTTGATCAGAGGCCTCGAGCACGCCCCTGAAAAAGTGATGCTTCTTCAACATCTTTGCACAACAACAGCGGTAAATGAGCCATGATGCTATTCAAGACTTGCAAGTACTGGATTCATCGCGTCCAGTACCTGCAGTGCGCTGCGAGCATTTAGGGTGTTAAAGTTCGTCAGTAATGTACGCATAACATTCATGAGTGACTTCAGCAGGGCGAGCACTTGCAACTCCTGGGTTTCTGCGCGTACTTCTAGGCAATTCGTAGTTGGTGGACGAGTCGTGTCTCGTGGTTCTGGGATTTGACGTGGATTCGGTAGAGGTGGCTATGCTTGACTTGAATCACCGATGGTGGGTGTCCCTCTCTCATCGGCGCTGATAATTCAGGATGTCAGCACCTGATGACCAGTCTTTGCTGGATTGAGCACTTTCTTAGAACTATCAGCGTGTTTTCTTGACTTGCAGTGTCGAGAACGTCGGCGTCCCGCTGTAGTTATCTCTAACCATCTGCCTCAAGTTCCTGTGTTCATTTTTGTGGAACGGGTAATCTTTCGAAGTCGCATCGTGCCCATCCTTGCAGTTGAGTTGGAGCGCTTGAAGTCCGTTGCACCACAAGTCTCAGAGCAATGTGACTCGAAACACCATGGGCATATGCCTGTGTTGTTACAGACAGCACTCTGACAATTCGGACATTGTAGGGACTTGGGAATGAAAGGTCGTACAGTAGGACGAAAATAGCCGACGCTCACGTGTGATAGTAGTCAATAACATTTGAAGAGGAGCTTCACGCAAGTCGATTGGCCAGTACTGCGAGCTTTTATTACGGCAATGCTGTCTGTCATTGATCAAAATTGGCAGGTCACTGTCACAGATTGAGACATCGATGTTGTAAACCAAGCCTTCAGTGGTTTCGAAGCTCTGTGGAATGTGGCAGCACACTGTGATGTCATCGAGCTGCGTAATTTTCATCAACGGATCCAAGGCGTTTCGGTTAGTAACAGTGATGGTGAGGACGTTGCTGCGATCATTTATTATGACGTCTTTTATCTCGTCTGGAGCGACAGTCTGCTGACAAACAGAGACGCCCTGTCTATTCAGTCGGTTGAGATTGTCCGTAGCCGTCTCGGGAACCAAATGAACTGTATGGTTCGGAGCTATCGGCGTATGAGTCATAGTAGACCTAGTTCATGCGGACCACCCGTTGGTATTTCGCATTTCGCGTTCCGACGTGTGTAGACCTCGAACTTTCATCGTCCGAAGTGGCGTCACATGAGGGAGAGTACAGCTCGGTATCATCGCTGTCAGCTTCGCTCCGACGGCAGTTCCTCTTTCTTGCAGTAGCTCCCGAAGATGCTGGCAGGTCTGGAGGGTGCTCGAGCGATTCTACTTACATCGCCGAGAAATGTAGTGGCTTCTCCCAGCAGACACCATTGAAAATCTATAATATACCCGAGAGACAAAAACAGTCATGTGTACAAGAATCACTTCGTCGTCTTCCTTGCATCACTGATTTTTTTTTTTTTTTTTGCAGCCCTGGACTATATGCCGCTTTTTTTCGGTAGGAGCAATTGCAACCAGCCATTTAACGCTTTCGCCTTAAAACACTAATCCAAAGAATCACTGCAGTGTAACAATCTGGAATAATGCCCGTAATTACAATCATTACAAAATCGAGACATATGCGTTGAGAAGCGGACATTTTAAATATTACGCAAGGTTCTAAACTTTCAGAAAGTTTGGAGGATTTGGCAAAGTGACTAACCGCGCTTATTCCCCTTTGATGGCGTATCTGGTCGTTCTCTTTAATTTAGGTTCCCACAGTCGTTGTGGACAATAAACAAGAACAAGATTTAGCTGGCGAAATTTGCTTGAGCGTATAGGCGTAGCATTTCCCCTTTACTTTTGTTTTCAGTGTTTCAGTATTTTCGCAACGTAGAATGATAACAGCGGCCTGCTGTAAAACATTGTCAAGACTGCGTTCGAAAAAAACATTAGAGCTTGACTCAGCTCAGAAGCATTGCATTTGGAAGTCCTCATTTAAGAAATTTGTGCGGACTATACTTAAGAAAAGAGAACAATAAGGTGCTCTTGGCGAGAGAGAACTGACGGGCAGGCACGGCTGCTGTGTGGCAGCATGAGGAAGAGGTGGTGTGATGTGAATTTCGAAAATGCAAGGCAGAGAATAGATGTTTATCTATAGGAGACTGCAGATGAAGAAAGTGCCAGGAAGGCTATATAGCGCGTCACTAAAGAAATGTTTAGAAGATTCAAATCCAATAAGAATGCATGAATAGAGCAGAGATCAATACTAATAATAGTGATACATATTTATTCACTCAAACCCACGTTATTCAAAAGGCATCACATTGATGCATATATTGATTGCTGTGTGCGCAACGCTGCAATGAATAGCGCAGAAAACGCTGGCTTAAGGTCACAGAATGTGTCACGAACCTCGAGTTTGTTGTATCTTTAAATAGTCTTCAAAGCTGACTGGCTCCATTTAGTTTATCACGCTGTGCCCTCATTGAAATATGTATCTTAATCCATTCACTTACACCCACTGCGAGATGCATGCCTCTGACGGCAATCTGCAAGGACTTCTCTCTTCGGTTAGCCAGCACCTTCTCATGCCTGCAAATTTCCTGATCTCAATCCCACCACTCAAACTTCTGTCGCCATCGATCACATTTCTCAACCATTACCACAATTTGATTTTTGCTCCTATTTACCGCTGGTTACCTGCTCTAGGCACTGCATCACCTGTCCAACTGCAGATCCACAACTTAATCAGAACATCTATCTGCGGTTGCTTCCTAATCTATGCTACAGCCATCTTACTGTCTTTTGATGGTACGTTGGTCATTTATCGCTATGTGCGTGAATTTGAGTTTTTTTTCTTGAAGTGTTTTCGTTCTCTTAAAAGCTTCAGCATAATAGTTCAATATTGTAAAGGCAAGCGACACATCATGACTTGGGAAAGCTTCTTATGTGCGCATCAATTCAATCTGATGATCTGGAGATATAGTTTCGATGATCCGGACTCATCGTGGCTAGTTGACGTAGATACACTCTTTCCGAGCTTTATGAGGCTATCTGTGAATCACGAACTTTTCTTCTCTATCCAGTCTATGACCGGTGTTCTCGCTTTCGTCACAATAATTTTCAAACCTACCCTTAAACATTCACGGTTAAAGCCCGCAGTTATCTGTTGCAAGTCATCTACAGCGTCACTGAAGAGTATAATGACATTCAAAAACCTCAGGAGAACTGCAATAGATTCCCTTGAAGACGTTGAATCTTGTGAACCTTTAAAATAACTTTCGTAAGGTTCATTCTAAGCAGACGTCCATTGCAGTTACTACAGTGTACCATTTATCAGATAATTCGCAATGGAAGAGTTCGCCTTACAAGCAGGGCGTTCTCTGCGCAACGTGATCAGTGCGTGCAGCAAAGCGAAACCCTCACACGTGGTATCCCGCGGGAAGCATGAACAAATTAGCCCGGTCAAGAACGTATCGTATGGCGCGAGCGTGACGCAGCGGGCGCTCTGTCTTTCCGCCGATGCCGGCGCCAAGGGCCCTGCCGTGAATAATGAAACGACCGCATATCAGTGGCCTCTGTTGTGATGTTGCCAATGGAGGCGTCTCGTTTGCGCGAGCACAAACAGCTTGTTTGTGCTGGGCGAGAGCAGCCAGGATCCGGTGGATGTGGATGAGCCGTGTTCGCCTTGTGGTGTCCCAGTGGGCTGTCGCCAAAGGCCGCGGGGCTTCCTCCATCACTATTCGCAATGATTCCGCGCACGCATCTGGCGTCATCTATTATGGAGGGTGCAAGGTGCCCGAAAGAAGAGGCGTTCATGGCCTCAGAGCAGGACTTGGTGTTAGTGGACCGCCGTAATGCATGCATGTGCACTGTATGACCGCTAGAATCAGCCAGTGGCCTCTTTCACTCTTAACTATTTCTATTCCTCTTCCTCTTAGCTCCATGTAGGGTAACAAACCTGACGCTAGTCTTGTTGATTTCCCGGCCTTTCTTCTCCTTGATTTCTCTCTCTCAACTTTGTGAGCACCGCCTACGCAAGGCACTTGCGTAGGCGGTGTTATTCATTATGATATTGAATGATACTGAACTATACTCTACATTACTGTACCCACTGTGTAAAATAGTTCACAAAGCATGACAAGGCCTCAGTTCACTGTGGCTGGCTAGATCAACTTGCGTACAGAGCAAGACTGATAGAGCAGAATAATAGAGTATGACAAGGTTACCGAAAGTCCCATATCATAATAACGACTGCTTCGAGAGCATAAAGAAAGTAGAAAGAAAAAAAAACCAGGCGATTGATGCATGAAGTCAAAGCTAATTCTCCCTACACAACTCTACAATCTGTATCGTACGTCTGTATTGACGTACGACGTACGTCAATACAGACGTACGTCGTACAGACGTACGAGTAGTTTGTTGCTGCGCCAGATCAAGCAAGACAAAGCAGCACTAAACATACGAAACCACCTAAACTCACGTTGAGTATGAGAGGCTCCAGGCAATGCGCCGTAGATCTCAGAGACATGCTTGTAGGACAGTCTGTAGATGACATTCGCGATGCTGGCGAATGCAAAGACATATGCAACGTCATCTGGACAAGCTAGACAAAAGGCAATGGCGGAACCCTTGTTCCAAACTTTACCCTAGAAAACCGCTGTGAAGAATACGGAGCGTTGTGCGCGGCCTGAAAACGCCGCCGACTCAACTGCACCTTTTATGTTCTATTGCACTATTCCCTAACAACAACGAGTTCGACGTGGCGGACCCTTTGTGCTCCAAGATCACTGGGGCTGCGGCGCTCGCAACTTTGCCCCGAGCAGCACAGGAGGGTTCAGCGACAGTGACCACTGTTGAATATGATGACTTCTGGCGTTGTAAGTTCGTATTGGTTCATTATACCTGTTTTAAGGCGCCTCTCTTGTTTGCTGTGTCTTTTTCTGGCGCCTTTAAAATAGGTATAATGAACCACTAATGAAGCAGAAAAATTTTTTTCCATCATGGAACTACGTGGCCCATTGGAGTTGGTGAACAAGGCGTTCCTGGTCCTGACTGCGTCAGCTACGCCGAATTGACAAGTTTAGGCGACGAGGTAAAGATGTGCTTTCTTACCATATTTAATGCCAGCTGAAAGAGTGGAAGTCTTCAACAAAAAAACGGCTCCTGTTTTTCAAGTCTTCAAGCCTAGCAGGTCTCCAACAGACATAAACTGCTATCGTACGACTGCTCTTATTACTTGCCTGGGAAAGCTTGGGGAGAAGATGGTATTGACGCTCCTGGACTGGTTGTGATGAACGGGAATGTCTACCCTCCGCAAATGTCAGGGCTCAGAAAGGGCTGCAGCAGCATAGACGTGATCAGCCTTGTCAGCTGCGTAAAACTCAACAAAACTGCACACAACATCATTATTGGCGTATTCCTAGACATCAAGAGAGCTTTCGATAACGTGACTCACGAGGTTATTTTATGCGCTCAAAAGTCCGTTGGCGTTGGTAGTCGTATGTACCGCTTGATCTCAGACTACCTCATTGATCGGTCAGTCTACATGTCCACAAAAGAAGGTGGCACAGCTCCGCACCCAGTTCATCGAGGAGTTCCCCAGAGCGGCATTTTAAGCCCCACTTTATTTAACATCTCTGTTATTGAACTGGAGAAGTGCATTCCCACATCGTTTGAAATTTCTTTATATGCAGATGACATCCCTACATGGAGCTGCAGTCCCAACAGACGTGTCCTGCGAGCAAAATTGCAGAAAGCTATCAATTCTGCTGAAAAATTTCTATTTACCTGTTAATTTCTAGGTCTAACGATGTCACCAGAAAAGTGTGCCGCCATTGCCTTCACTAGACGGAATGTCTCGCTCTACACTCTCTCTCTCTCATTCGGTACGTATCAAGTGACAAGTTTTTTAGCGTAAAACTCGACAGACAATTGACGTGGACACTGCATATTCAAACAGTAAAAGGAAAAAAAGGGGTCATACGCGAGCATCTTCCGTCTGATATCAAGCAACTCTGGGGACTGCTTCGTAAATTTTCTGCTACACATGTATACGGCTCTCACTGTAGGTCTCCTACGATACAGCATTGCTATGCTACAGGGCATTTCCCAAACCAACAGAAAAGCACTCACTGGTGCGGAAGTGAAAATCCTAAGGGTGTGCCTCGGCCCACCGAAAAACAAAGCAATTGCAGGAACCTTTGCAGAAAGCAGACGTCTATCGGTTGCAGTGCCTCTGCGTCAAGAGTGTCTTCGAGTACACCTGCGTTTTGCCGCCACAGTGCCAGATCTTCCGCTTGCTTCACACAGCGGTCTTGTGCGCGGAGTTTTCTCCCGCTAAATTTTATGGCCTATGCCAACGGAACCACCGTAGAAAATTCCTTCGCGGTCCATTGTCACTGTCGTGCCTGGGTTCAAGAGCACAAGAAATACTCCTGGTCCAGCGCTGTCATATTTTGCTCTAGAGCACGTTGACAGCTACAGGGCTCACCGTCATATTTGCACTGATGACTCCGTTACGCCTACATCATCTGCCATTGGTGTGTGGACCCCGTCCGCGAGTGTTGCCATATCTACCATTCTCAGTCACCGCACTTCAACTGCAGCCAGTGAACTAGCTGCACTGCATGCCACTTTGATTTACATCATCGACTAGACAGCTGAGCGTTGGGTCATCTTCACCGATCAAGAGCGGCTCTGTAGTTCCGGAAGTCGCCACACATGCAGTAATAACTCGCAATGTACATCATACCCCTTTGCAAAAAATCGTGCGAACTGCATCACAGCGTTGTGCTGCAGTGGTTGCCTGCAGCCCACTGCAAAATACAAGGGGATGTCCCGGCTGACCATGCTGCCAAATTTGAACACAACACTTCGAGGTAAATGGTTCCACATATCTTTCCACAGAAAATACGCGGCGAGACTGGTGTCTGCACACGCTTGGCGTCTCCAGCAATCCCTCAGGAGGCATGCCGGCTACCAGTACGGACGCCTATATAAAATACATACATGTCGCCTGCCACGATGCCTCAGTAGACGAGGCCAAGCATACCTTCACCGTATAAGACTCAACGTGGCCTGCACAAACAACTTCAGGTGTAAGATTCAATACACGGGCACGCAAATTTGCTCTGAATGAAACGTCCCTGAAGACCTGCAACATGTGCTGTGCGACTGCTGCAGCTACGCGTCAGAGAGGAAGCCTGTGAATGCGACACTGCACCTTCAACGGGTCTCGAACTTCGCCCTACGGCACATTATCGGTCCCATGGCAAAGCACCACCTGTGCGTTACGTGCCACGAAAGCTCTGCTGGCGTTCTTGCGGGCCACGAGCCTTAAAAAAAGTTGTATGTGTGTATGTATGTATGTATGTATGTATGTATGTATGTATGTATATATATATTTATATATATATATATATATATATATATATATATATATATATATATATATATATATATATATATATATATATATATATTTGGGAGAGTGACTGTACTTTGTGTGCGCGCCTGTTTCTGTTTATGACCTGTCTTTCTCACACAGTATTCAAAATTGTTGCAACATCTTCAGCATATCATCAAAGCTTGTTTCTCTCTCTCTCTCTACAATATAGGCACATACCCGTTATCACATTTGCAAGGCCACGACTTTCCTGCGTAGCGTAGGCATCTCTATGACTAATTTTTAATAAATCAGCAACAAAAAAATGTTTGTGGGGTCTAAAAAAATTGGAAATCAGGAGTAAAGCACTGATTTTGTACGTTCCACATTTCTTTATATTCTATGTATATTTAGTCCAAATAGTGATTTATTCTACTTAGTGAAATATTCTAAATTGCTTTTTGTTCTCGACCTCGTCAATTCGCGCTCTTAGTCGTTCTCTATGAAGCAATCATTCTTGCTTTACTTTCATGCAAAACAGCAAAGATCTGGCTGCAATTTTATGCATCACAGTAAATGTTGCGGCTAAGGCGACTTGATAGAAATCGATGAAACGTAAGGGCTCTCAGTAAAAGCTCTCGTAAAAGCTACCAGAGTTAACTTTTTTCGTTGCCACAGAAAATATGTTCGCCTATACTTTCTTCGGTTACAAAAAAGTTAAATCTGGTAGCTCCATTGAGCTTTAGCACGTGCTTGGACCAACATTAAAGGTTGTAGCAATGTCAGACTCTTTCGTGCACACTTCAATTCATGTTAAATTGTAGTTTCGCCGTTATTGTCCATCTATCTTACTGTATATAGCATAGGGATCAGAATCAGAATCAGAATTGGTTTTTATTGAGATCATTAGAAAGATTACAAGTTGTTAATATTCAGAAGGAGGTCCCGAAGTCATAGACTGCAATGGGACCTCCTTTACAAAGTAAACGTAATAAAACAAAAGTACAGCAGTTTCAACAAATTGTTAACATAGAAAAATTACAGGTTTTAGTATGAATAGCATGATTGAAGAATTACATATGCATAAAGGTCATGAAAAAAAGCACTCTAACACAATCTAGTTCACAACTGATAAAGTAACCGCGTAGATGACGTGACGAACACAGTATAATTTGCTAACTCGAATGTATATGTGAAGCAGAAACAGAAACCTAACGGTATGGCAATGAAGATGAAATGAAGGCACCCTGAAAGAATGGTTGTGAGTATGGACTAGGCATCAGTATTCGACAGAATGTAATCTTTCAGTTGTTTCTTTAATTCGTGAATTTTAAGTGTTTTTATGTATAATGGTAGTGTGTTCCGGAATGCGATAGATGAAAAATGAATGCTCTGTTTGCCATAATTAGTATGTATTTTAGGGAAAATGAAGTTCCTATCTATTGCAAACCTGGTAATATTAGTATTTAATAGAGAAGATTGTGGTATCAAGCTATCGTATCGTGTGTAATTGATTTGACGGAACAAAAAGGTACCTAGATTATATTTAACGAGTTCTCTGATTGTAAAAATTTGATTAGTTCGTAAAAGATATGAGGCGTTGTTGTTATATGATCTAAACGTAATTATCCTAATAGCCTGATTCTGTAGGATTTGCAATGAGTTTAAATGGGTTACGTAAGTGTTTCCCCAGCAAGTAACACAGTAGTGAATGTGGGGATGAATAAATGAAAAGTATAATGATAGTAATATTTGATGGTCAATATGTTTCGTGCTTTTACAAGTACCCTAATCCCGTAGGTAACCTTCTGTTTGAGTTTGGTAAAGTGTTCAATAAATTTAATATGTTTGTCCACTTCATTGCCAAGGTAATTACATGAAAAACTTGCAGGGATAGGACTTCTGCCCAAAAAGATAGGAGGAATGGAGTGAAGTGTTTGTTGGTGGGAAGTGAATACAACAAATTTTGTTTTCGACGGGTTTATCTGTAGCTGCTTAGTATTTCACCACTCCAGCAGGCTGTGTAAGCCGCCATTAAGGTTAGATACTAAGATTGTAATACATTTATTGGAATTAATAATAATAGTATCATCTGCATAAAGTATACATTTTGAAGAAGACAGGCAGTTAGGCAGATCATTGACGTATCATAAAAATAAAAGCGGACCCAATATCAAACCCTGGGGCACGCCAATAGAAGTGACCATGATTTTAGAATGAACGCCTGAAATAGTTACTACCTGCATTCTGTCTGTTAAGTAATCTTGTAGTAACAAGAGTGCTGGGCCGGTAATTCCCAATGATTGAAGCTTACGAAATAAGATGCGGTGATTTATTTTCTCAAACGCTTTGCTTAATAGAAATACTGAAGCTGCATAAACCCCTTCATCGATAGCGAGATTTAGTTGATCGGATAGAGCAACGAGAGACAGTTCGGTCGAGTAACCCGAGCGAAAACCGCATTGAAATGGTGAGAGAATGTTAAATTTTGTAAGGTAATTAGTTACACGTTTTTCTATTAGCTTTTCAATTACATTACTAAATAAAGGTAATACACAGATGGGGCGATAATTGGAAATTAAAGAGCGGTCACCTTTCTTAAAAATTTGGTTGATCTTGCCTTGTTTTAGTTCTTGTGGGAAACTGCCTGATTTAAACATGAAGTTGATTAAGCCTGCAAAAGGATAGACAGTTGGGCGAGTTGTTATGGTAACGTGGTCTTGGCTTGTAGCGCGAAGGGAACACGGACACAGAAAGGAGCAGACAGGACGAGCGCTCGTCCTGTCTGCTCCTTTCTGTGTCCGTGTTCACTTCGCGCTACAAGCCAAGACCGTGATTAAGTCTGCAATGACATCACTTATGAAGGGTTCAATTAATTTTATATGGGAACGGTGTAATTTATCGGTGCCGGCGCCGGTTATTTTCATGTTGTTTATAATGTGTAGAACTTCCTGGGATGTAGTTGGAAATAAAAAGAAAGAATGTGGTAGGCGCTGGGGCCCGGGATTGTCATGCGCAGGTGACTGCAGCTCGCTGCTAAAGAAGAAATGAGCAAACGCATCAGCAATTTCTTTGGCGGTCTTGTATACCATACCCTGATAAGCAATTTATGTTATAGCTTCGCGATTATATGGCCTGATTAAGAAGGAATTAAAATTTCCCATTTCTTTTTTGCGTTCTTACCGCATACCAAAATTTTTCTTTCGTACTATGTTTTTTTAGCTTTTTTCAATGTGGCAAAAAGCTGGCTAGAAAACTTTTTGTACCGAATGGCTAAATTCTTGTTAAATGGTTGTCGTTTGGTTTTCTTGTAAAGATTATCCTTCTTGCGCATCAAAGCTAAGAGCTTATCTGTTATCCATGGATTTTGAGGCGACGCGTATTTCTTTTTGCCTTTAACTTGAACGGAATGATGATCAAAACATGGCTTAAGCATAGAGATAAACTGTGCAAATGCTTTTTGTAGATCATTTGTAGAAAAGATAGGGGACCAGTCAAGGTTCGACACGGCGTCAAGGAATGATTGTTTGTCTAGTATAAACTTCGTGTACGTGATTTTTTCGGAGCCATGAGTATAGTGAAAGTTTAAAAATACAGGATAGTGATTAGTTATGTCGGTCATTATAACACCTGCGTCTGGTGGATATGCCAAATTTGATAAAGCATGGACAATTAATGCACCTAGGGGTGGTTAGAACATCGTGTCGGTATCTTAATTAAACATTCATAACCAAAGCTGTTAAAACAGTAAGAATAATGTAAAGCGTTAGCAGACATACTCTCAGCGAGGTTAATGTTGATGTCGCCTATAATTATTACATCTTTCTTTTCATCTGCTAGCCGTCCCATGACGTTATGGAGAGCAGTACAGAAATCTATTGCTGATGACGAGGGGGAACGATATATGCAACCAACTATTAGGTCGTTGTTGTCTATGTTGAGGAAATCATTTTTAAGTTCAATCCAAACGTCTTCCCAATTAGTTACATTAAGTTCAAGATCGTTCCTTCGATTGTAAGTAATATCTGAATAGATATACAGCGCTGCGCCGCCATGATTGCTGAACGGACGATTGGAATATTCAGGAACAAAACTAGAAAAACTAGAAAATATATTTTTATTTCCTATAAAGAAACAGAAATCTTGCGGGTGATGCTATGCACCCTTATCATTGAGAATGCTAGAACTTAAGGTGACATGATGATTTCCTGTGCCCAGCAAGCCGTCTATGAACAGATTGAAATACAATTTGTGTATTCAAGGCTGTCTGAAATGCATTAGTAAGATGTCAAGAGTGTGCATCTGGTGGCCTAAAACACGCAGCACAATAAGACTAAATACAAAAGGCAGCAAAAAAGGAAATTGGTACCTGAAATTGTTGTTTTCTTTGTCGTGTATTCACGTGCAATTATCTCGTTCCTTACATTTCCAAAAGCAAAGAAGGAAAAAAAAAGACAGGCGTGGTGAAAATTGGCAAAATTTAGTTAAGTTAGGAACCCTGATAAAGAAATAAGAAAAGCAACACACAACACGCAAGCACATAATCTGCTCTATGGCTTCTCTGTCCTTTAAGTACTCACATCAAATCCAACAGCATAAATTTAATTACACGAGCGTTATTGCATTCCACACCCAGGTAGGAATCGAACTCGCGGCCTCCTGCTCAGCAGTTGAACGCCACAGCCACGGAGCTACCCAGGGGGTATACAGATAAGGGATGACGATAATGTTAATACGATGATAAGCAAAGTGATGCATTGGCCATAAAAGGCTGGGCGCATATAGTGTACCTGCAAACTTTGTAAAAACCAATGCCAATGCAATTAAAGAAAAGTAAGAATCACAAAGTGAAAACAGTGGCAAAAAAATTTAAGGCCGTTTTTTAACTGTCAGCCATTCCTTGGTAAAAAAAATTCTGCACTTTCCACCTGTCGTGTCGAGCGCAAGCCGGCTCAGAGTGGCGCAGTGGTGGCGAGATATCTTTGCGATAATTTCTGTAGCATGGTTACCATGCCCAAAAGAAATCCTTCCAGGTTATTTGTGGTCAGGCGAATGGTGTAGTTCTACACATTTTCGCAGCCGTAAACATTTAACTAGCCCCGACGAGACCTTGTCAGAACCTATGACTTCATCGAGAACATCTACAAATATTTGACAGAATAGCGTAGTCGCCCGTCCTTGAAAATTCTTGCGTCGTGATGGTGGCACGCCAGGCCTTCTTTACTCGCTTTACTCAGGCCTTCTTCCTCGGTAACGCACCTATTCGTTATTACGTAAGTGCAATCACAAGAATAATGTAGCATTACGAAATCTAGTGTAATAAGATACGCCTCTTTACGTAGCCTTTAGGTAAGCTCAGAATAGGGACAATAAATGTGATATATCTTCTTACCGTTTATGCGGCTATTTACCAAAAGGCCAATGAAATATGTTTTTTAAGTGTTCTTTTCTTTCTTGTTTAGTCACCGCTGAGATTACTGCTGCTTAATCACATGTAAAGCATGAACAAGGACAGCGACAGACCAACGTTAAGATTTTTGTTTGCCTCAGCTCCCTCTCCTGTAAATTCATCCATCCTCTACCGAATTATATTGCAGTCACTGTAATGAATGACGCATGACGTAACTCGCCACTGCCGCATTAGAAGACGCGGCCGCCAAAAAGGACGCTATTAGATTGACTTTCAATTTCGTTTTTTTTTCACATTGCTGTTGTCGTTTAAAAAGCAGATAGTGGTAATAGAAGCAGTTGCGTAACAAATGGACTGGCGTAATACCTGCAAGTATCGTGTTTCTTAATACACGTGTGCTGATCTACACTTATAAAATAGCTGCACTTAAGAGGGTAAGTCAGCTGCTCTTTTATTCAGTAAGGGCCAAAACGTTTTAAAACTTCTTGGATTTAGTTGGAACGGCATTTATTATTGTTATTATATTGCAGTGGAGTGACTTATTGTTCTCGCACCCATTTTCGCAACTACAAGGCACAGAATCAAACTGGTCTCACGAATACCCGTACTGATGCAGTACAATAACTGATTTGATAGCTATGGCAACGAAGTCCGACACGGCTGTGGACGACACGAAGGACGCGGAAAAGAAGACGCAACAGCGTAGGCTTAGCCAGTCAAAACCAGGAACAGCGTCTAGCCCGAGCCCCACTTCAGTAGCGCTGGCGATACGGCTGCGGAGCTCGGCACGGCGCACTTCTTCTTCCTTACAACTTCCCCCCTCGCTGAAGACGGAGCCGCACAGGATGCATAAGGCGTTGTGAGGACGAAGGGCTCGTGATACGGCTTGAGCCGATCTACGTGCACAATTTCGCGGCCTCGGCGACGCAGGTCTGTAGGGGGCGTCAGAGGTTCGATAACGTAGTTCACCGGAGAAGTTTGGCGTAGAACCCGGTAAGGTCCATGGTATCGGGATACAAACTTGGGGGAGACACCTTGTGTCGAAGTAGGAGGCACCCACAACCAAACAAGAGCGTCAGGCGAAAACTGGTGGTGGGGGCACCCTTCGTGATGACCAAATTTCTGTAGCGCTTGTTCTTGCGTTGTAAGGCAGCGAGCTAGTTGCCGACATTCTTCTGCATACCGGGCGGCTTCGGAAGCCGGTGTACCCTCTGATAAGTCGGGACGGTAAGGGAGAATAGTGTCAATAGGAAATGATGGTTCGCGGCCATATAGAAGAAAGAAGGGAGAAAAGCCCGTCGTTGACTGGGGTGCCGTGTTGTAGGCGTACGTGACATAGGGAAGGATGAGGTCCCGGTTGGTGTGGTTGGAGGCCACATACATCGAAAGCATGTCGCCAAGAGTTCGGGTAAAGCGCTCTGTCAATCCGTTTGTTTGTTGGCGATATGCGGTGGTACAGCGATGAATGACGCGGCATTCAGCGAGAAGTTCTTGAATGACGTCGGCTAGAAAGACGCGACCTCGGTCGCTCAGGAGTTCGCGGGGAGCGCCGTGACGTAGAACGAAGCGCTGAAGCAGGAAGGAAGCAACGTCACGAGCCGTCGCGGCTGGTAGAGCGGCCGTTTCTGCATACCTCGTGAGGTGGTCTACAGCTACAATGACCCAGCGATTGCCAGCAGCTGTGTATGGCAGAGGTCCGTATAAGTCTATCCCAACCCGGTCAAAGGGCCGCGAAGGGCATGGCAAATGTCGCATTGGTCCAGAAGGGCGGCAAGGATCAGGCTTGCGGCGTTGACATTCTGTGCAAGAGCGAATGTACTTTTGCACAAATGTGTACATACCACGCCAATAAAACCTATGACGTAGTCTAGTGTAGGTCTTGAAGAGACCAGCGTGTGCGCACTGAGCGTCGGCGTGGAAAGCGGCGCATACATCAGTGCGGAGCTGCCGAGGTATTACAAGCAGCCATTTGCGGCCGTCGGAACTGTAGTTACGGCGATAGACAATTCCATCGCGGATGGCGAAGTGCAAAGCTTGTCGGCGTAACGCTCGCGATGGTGGGCGTGTAGGTGAATTAGAGATGTAATCTATCAAAGATGAAATCCAGGAGTCTTTGCGCTGCTCCAAAGCCATGTCGACAGAAGCGAATGGGAGAAGTGGGTCGTCTAGGACGGACACACTGACAATGTCGGCGTGGACAGGCGAGCGCGAAAGAGCATCGGCATCGGCGTGCTTTTTGCCTGAGCGGTAGACAACCCGGATATCGTACTCTTGGAGCCTCAGTGCCCACCGGGCTAGGCGGCTGCAGGGATCCTTGAGAGACGACAACCAACAAAGTGCGTGGTGATCGGTAACGACATCGAAGGACCGGCCGTACAGGTATGGGCGAAATTTTGTGATGGCCCAGATGATCGTGAGGCATTCTTTTTCCGTGACGGAATAGTTGGCTTCAGCTTTCGTCAGAGTGCGGCTCGCGTAAGCAACAACATATTCTTGGCAGCCGGGCTTTCGCTGGGCGAGCACAGCGCCAAGACCAACACTGCTAGCATCCGTGTGGATTTCCGTGGGAGCAGTTGGACCGAAATGGCGCAGTATCAGTGGTGTTGTGAGCAGGCGACGTAGCGTCGCGAAGGCATCATCGCAAGTCGGGGACCACGCGGAAAGATTGGGGTCTCCCCGAAGAAGCTCTGTCAGAGGTGCCATAATCGAAGCAAAATTTCGAATAAAGCGGCGGAAGTACGAGCAGAGGCCAATGAAACTGCGCAAGTCTTTTAGAGACGTTGGCTTCGGGAATTCTTTAACAGCATGGAGCTTAGCGGCATCAGAGAGAACGCCGTCCTTCGACACGACATGTCCGAGAATTGTCAGCTTGCATGCCCCAAAGTGACATTTTTTCAGATTTAGGTGGAGGCCAGCGTCACTGAGACAGCGTAAAACCTGCTCCAAGCGATGAAGGTGAGTAGAAAAATCTGGTGCGAACACTACTACATCATCCAAATAACACAAGCACGTGTTCCATTTGAGACCTCGAAGAATAGTGTCCATCATCCGCTCAAAAGTCGCGGGCGCGTTGCAAAGTCCGAATGGCATCACACGAAATTCGTATAAGCCATCTGGTGTGATGAAAGCAGTTTTAGGCTTATCTTCTGCAGCCATAGGCACCTGCCAATACCCAGAGCGTAGACAGAGGGAGGAAAAGAACTCTGCACCTTGTAAGCTGTCGAGGGCGTCGTCGATCCGCAGCAATGGATAAACATCCTTTCGGGTAATTTTGTTTAGGCGACGGTAATCCACGCAAAAGCGGATCGAGCCACCTTCTTTTTAACTAAAACAACTGGCGGTGCCCATGGGTGGTCGGATGGTTCAATGACATCACGCTTTAGCATGTCACCTACTTGCTCATCAAGGACGCGTCGTTCTGTCGACGAGACGCGGTAAGGTCGCAGCCGTAGCGGTGAGTGAGAACCGGTGTCAATACGGTGACATACAGTCGTCGTTCGGCCCAAAGAAGTGCTATGGCTGTCAAAAGCAGGGCGAAATCTCTCGAGGAGACGGAGAAGGTCATGGCGTTGCGTGGGGCTTAAGGCGTTGTCGATGACGTGGCTGAAAACGTCTTCAGGCGATGTGGCAAGTACGGGACTACAGTAGAGGGTGTTGACCTCTGACGATCCAACAGGAAGTTCCGACGTGGTAATGGTGTCGTAAGGCTCCACAGAGCCGAGAGATTCACCGCGAAGCAACGCAATCGGGAATGGGAAGTGGTTGTGTATAGGAAGGTGAGTAGCATCAGCTTGAAGGCTAAGCAACGCAGTTGGGAGTGGTGAGAGGTGGCGGTGGACGAAAGCAGTGGAAGGCGTGAAGGGTACGGTAGAGTCGGAGGCAACGGAACAGGATACAGGTTCCAAAACGGATGCGTGCGGAGGTATATGGATGTCGTCAGTGAGGGACAACTTGGTGCAGGAAAGCGAAACGTCATCAGATATGGCATTGCCAAGCGAAGAGAAGGCGACTTCTGCAGGGGAGCAATCAATAACAGCTTGGCGACGGGAGAGAAAGTCCCAACCTAAAATAATATCGTGGGAAAAGTGGGGAAGAACGACGAACTCGACTGTGTAGAGCACTCCTTGAATTTCAAGTTTGGCGGTGCACGCAGCCACCGGCTGGACGTGCTGTGCTGTGGCCGTGCGGAGTAAAGGACCGAAGAAAGGCGTCGTGACTTTTCGTATTGAGCGGCATAGTTTTTCGGCAATTACAGATATGGCGGCACCTGTGTCAAGGAGGGCAAGCACAGAGACTCCTTCAACAGCGACATCAATAACGTTGAGCGGCGAAAGAGGAGGGCTTGAGCGTTGTGACGATGACGCAGTTCTTGCCTCGGGAACTGCGCCACTTAGTTTTCCGTGTCAGTGGTAGAGGGACGTCGACGCATCGGGGAGCGCGAGCGACGACGAGGAGAAGGAGAACGGCGCTCGGAAACTGGGCGAAGGCTTGGGCGGGGAAGGGGTAAATCGCGCGTCTGGAGCGTAAGACGACGGATGGTCGTACGCGGCTGTGCGTGGGTCGTCACGTGAATGAAGTGGACGGCGGCGGCACAGGCGTGCGACGTGTCCGGGAATACCGCACGAATAGCAGATGGGCCGATTTTCCGGTGTGCGCCATGGATTAATTACTCGATGGGCTGGAGATCGTGGCGGCGGGTGGGGGTAAAAACAGGGCTAGCGATCCGGCGCTGGCGATCCGGCTGCGGAGCTCGGCACGGCGCACTTCTTCTTCCTTACATAACACTTGGTTACGTAGCTTTCTCTTGGCGCACATGAAACCTGCCTAGATAGGAAGTCAATGCACAATACAAGCACATACTTTTCTGGTTTGCAGGACTTTAAGCAAATTGAGAGCTTTCCTTCAATTCAAAGTCTTTTTGAGCTCTCTTAACACCTCTCAACGTTCTGCGACATTAAATTGTTACTTTTGCTCGTTATTAGCACCATACAATGCACTCACGCGGCAACATTGTTGGTAAAGCCTATTTAAGATTGCACGGTGCAAGCTATGGACAGCGTTCAGGAGGAAGTTCTTAGGATCAAGACACGGTTGGGAAAAGGTGCTATACAATTGTGCTAACAAACGAAAATTACTCCTCATTTGGTCCTCTGATGTCATCACTGCGGTTTCATACGTCTGCAATTATTTTTACTTTCAGCCAACGTGCCTACTACTCTTTTTGACAATTATACATTCATGCAATACTTGAGGTACACCATTACCGTGTACACCAATACATTACTGCAGTACTTGAGGTACACCGGTTTAAGAGACCGTTTATAGTGTCCCTGTGCATAGTGTCCCGCCCACACGTACTCAGTGCTCACTCTCTCGTTTTCTCCTTTTTCTATTCCCCTTTCCCCCACCCCCAGTGTAGGGTAGCAAACCGGATACTCTTCTGGTTGACCTCCCTGCCTTTCCTGTCCTTGCTTTCTCTCTCTCTATACATTCATGACACAACGACATCGGCAAATTCCGGCTGCACTGTAGTTATGCCGACAAAAAGAATAAATCAGTAAAATACCCTAAAAAGCTTTGCCGAACGTTGAAGTCTTGGCATTTCACGGCGTCTACAGCTACAAAGCTCCCGGCTTTCCGCAGTGCGCATCATATGGTCGATACAAAGAGTCTTGGAAATCAGGCAGTCTTCTGCGACTCAAAGTCGGCATCAGAATGTATGCAGTAATTCCCACGACATCGATCCTACCCCTGCCATCATCTTTTCATCGAACGGTACCTCCAGCATAATAGAAAACCTCAATATGTTGTCGTCTGCGGGCCTTAAGAACACCAAATCGTTTCTTCTTCTTTGTTTTAATCTTTCTATTTTCCCAGACATTAACCACAGGTAATCGACCGATTGAATGGAAAGCGAGCAAGGTCGTTCCGGTCTACAATTGAGGCAACAAAGGCACACACTTAACTACTGCTCAGTTTTCTTGACAACCGTTCCTTGCAAAACAATGGGACATGTCATAGTCTTTCACATAATGAACTTTCTTGACTAAAACGATTTCTTGCATTCTTCAAAACACAATTTTTCCCATGGACTGTCATGTGACACTCAGTCGACCTTCATAATTTACATACAAACCTGAATACTAACTGACAAACCGAGGCGTTTTTTCTTGATGCCGCAAGAGCCTTTGACAAGGTAGCTCTTAACACCTGTTTATAAAACTTTCACCGTTGAATATTGATCCTGATGTTGCAAGATGGATAAAGTAATTTCTGACTTATCGCTGACAGTTTGTGCAAATTAATAAGAATGCTTCTAATCCGCTTCCACTAACTTCAGGAGTTCCACAGGTTACTTTCCTAGGAGCCCTTCTGTTCTTAATTTATATCACTGATCTGTATACCACTCAATGTCTCTTGCCATATCCGCGTATTTACTGACGATTGTTTTGTCTACCGTCCCCTAACATCAGTGACCAAGTCTTGCTTCAGAACGACCTAGACAATATTTAAAATTGATGTGATGATTGGCTAATGCTACTATTTATTTTATTTATTTATTTTAGTTATTGATACCGCAATCCCCACCGGGATTTTAGCAGGGTGGGATAGAATACATGAGAGAAAATACAACATAATGGCGAACAAAATATATGTACATGCCTAGGTCACAGTCAAGAAAGAACAAAAAAACATTTAAGCAAAGCATTTATGAAATGTGCAAATGAAACAGAGGAACACTCAACGCATATATTCTATAGACAGTCACTATAAAATAACCAATTATGTTTTAGCCATTAAGAAGGGATGCGACGGCTGACAAAGAGTCTGCTTGAACGATACAGCGGCTGAGGTTATTCCAGTCTCTCACTGTTCGTGGAAAAAATGAATACTTGAAAGAGTCATTATGAGTACGAAAAGGTGTTATTGTGAGTTCATGTCCTTGACGTGTTGAATAACCGGAAGAAATTGTAATCCCTTCGCTAACGTCGACATTATAGTGCCCCTTAACTAATTGATATAATATAGGTTTCCGCCAACTGTAATATATTAAAAGAAAAAGCAATGTCCAACCTGGCCTCCCCTAAGCTGTCGTTATCACTTTTGACCGACATCGTTTCCCAATCAATGCTTGGCAACTTAAAATCTCCCGAGAGAATATTGCGGTCAGCGGATTTCACATGCTCGCTCATGTATAGCTTCAAAGAATCCAAAACTTCAACACCAGAATCGGGAGGTCTGTACAGAGCAGCTATGACATATCGAATATTTTCATGGTAGGCCTTGCAAAAGATGCATTCAACATCTAATAAATCAGGCATTTTTAAGAGCTTAATGTTATCCTAGAAAAGAATGGCTACTCCTCCACCCCTGCTACCTCTGTCTTTTCTGAATGCGCTATACTCAAGTGGAATGAACTCGCTATCATATATTTCTTCATTTAACCATGTCTCCGTCAAGACAACGATATCTGGGATATACGACAAAAGAATTCCCTCTAACTCTGTACGCTTGTTTATAACGCCCCTACAATTTACGTTAAGTATTCCTAAAGAGCCACGCTTGCGCTTAGTCTGTCAGTTTTGAGGACCTGATTTCTTCAGCATCCAACGGCATCCTTTTTCAGCATCCCAACCAAACAAAGTCTCGTTGATGCTCAACTTATCGTACAGCAGCTTTACTTTCATGTTTTTCTGCCTTTCTTCCTTAGAACTCTCCCATAAAAGCCCCCGTGTGTCACGTACTCGCTTAGAAAAGTCTTCAGATAGTGACAGTTCACTACCCTTTAGTTTATGCGATGCTCTAAACAGGGCGTTCTTCTCTCGGTAGTCAAGAAATTTTCGGATCACTGGATGGGTTTTATTTTCGCTTTTTCTTCCGAGTCTGTGACATCTTTCGATGCCTGTCACGTTAATACCTAGTTTTTTATTAAACAGTTCATCTTTTACATTTCGTTCTAAGTCTTCTGAAGTTTCAACTCTAGGTTCATGTAAGCCGTAAATTATTTATTTCTCCTGCTTCTGTTTTCTTGATCATCAACATGTTCACCAATGTTGGCGAGTTGTTCCTCGAGGTTCGTTATTGTTGTTTCTATGCTTTCTACTTTATAATTCAGTGCACTTAAACCACCAAATCACTGCTCGATGTCATCAGTTCTTTCTGTTAATTTTGATAGGTTCCTTTGCATTTCATTCTGTGTTACTTGCATGTCCTGTATAGTAGAAATAATATTACTTTGCCTATTTAACAGTTCTAGCAAGAGATCTTTTTCTGTTGCACCTGGATATTGTTGTACGTCTCCGCAAACCAGAAGATATCTAATTAATTTGCTAATTATACTAGACAAAAATAATTAACACGCCGTGGGCAGGGCAGCAGCAGCAAAAACCGGTTATCCGATCGATAACCACGAGTTGGCATATATCTACTAACCTGTAGCATGAAGTAAAAGGGATTGTTCAGCATGTTGCCGGCATTGCTGCCGCCTCGCCCACTGGTGAAGCACAGCTCTTCAGACGCCTTTATAGCTGTCCGATGGGGCATGTGACTTGACGTCACTGTTGTGGAGGCGATACCCAGACTTGTGACGCATGGAAAACTTTGTCGATCCATGATGCCGCATTCACCACATGTCGATGAATGTACGCCAGCGTCTTGCTCCACGTCCAGCAACGTTGTCGAAGCAGCACAGGCGCTAACCGAAGCTTGGTTTCGGAGAGTAAGCACCGTAACCTGTAGCATGAAGCAAAAGGGATTGTTCAGCATGTTGCCGGGATTGCTACCTCTATTATAAGCAAATGTAAGCCAAATTTTCACGCCTGCATTGTGGTGGCCAGAAGCCATGACAAATGCGTTAGATTAGTAATTGAGATGAAAAGGATCATTGAGGCAGGTGATAGGTGAGTGAGTGTTGCATCAATCCCGTTATCGCAAAAATAGCTGTATTACCTGAACGCGAATGTGCACAGATGAACTGTGATAGCGCTCCTTCTATAAAATAGTGTCATTTTTTCCTGATTAAACATTGGAAGTAAAAAAGGCGCCTTGTGTGTGTGTTTCTCTCTTTGTCCGTCATCCTCTTAGCGTGTTTCACATCAGTTCATGCTCAACCAACATGCCCAGCTATTCGCCCTAACATTATAAAACTAGGTGTCGATGATTGACTACAGAAAGCAGAGCGTTCTAAATCGCACTTCACATGCACGTGCATAAGTCATAAGATATTGAGAATGACATTTGAATGTGTCCATCCTTTGAAGTTACATCACCGTATTTAAGATTCCATTGGCATTATTAGCAACAAAGTTCATCCCTACTTAATGTGAATACAGTGAGCGAATACGTAGTGTAAACAAAGTATTCAAGCCATGACAATAGACGTACACACGTAATGCTCTGAGCAAGCAATTGGTATTCGGAAGCAAATAAAGCGAGCAAATTAGGCTCAGTGGCGTTCTCCACGTGCTGCACAAACAAATTTCACATACACTTGTCCTCTTCGAAATATACTCAATGTGCTGGGGCTTGTGGTTTATTTCACAGTCATATTTCTTCACACTTGCGGCTGATAACTAATTGGCCCACATTGTCAGCTAGCACGCACTGGCACTCTATGTCCCTTACACTTACTGGCATTTAGCTGCGCTTGTGTTCATTTACGCTACCCTAAGCTAACTCAGTGACTTCCCACTCTTGTGAAATGAGCAGAACTGAGCGAGAGGGCTCTTGAATGCGTCTCTACCTGTGTAGTGATAGCAGAGCACTTGAAAGTACTTCAGTGTCACTCGCTTTGTCACTTGACTCTTTCTGAGCCCAACCCCACTTTCGTGCTGGCAAAATATCAACTGTTCGTTCGTGTGCTTCACCACAAAAATATGACCTTTGCTCACTGCAATGAACAGCCATTCTGGGCCCAATTTTCGCTTACCAGTTCAGTGGTGCACTGTATAGTTGCACTGGAGAGCAGCGGTTTCTGTTTTTTTTTTTTTTTTTGGTGGCGTTGTTATTAGTGTCGACCTCTCCCGTTTTAATGCTGTATAAGAATGTGTGTAAAATCCTGTATAAAAAAGCCAGTCAGGTCTAATTAAAATTGCTGCCTTCTCTCTCTTTGCCTATGATTGCTCACAACTTCCATCATAAGCTCCGACATCGCCCTGGACATCACTGTCGTCGAGATGGCACGTGATCGCTACGCGTACGGTGCATTGCAAGAGCTACTTCCTCCGCAAGGGCGAAGTCTCCCCCTCTGGCACTTTCATGACAGTTGGGAATCACGTTACGAGAATAACGGCCCAAAATGGAAGCCAGCGCTCAGGTGTCTTCAGCGCCAATGGCCTCGCTTCCATATTCACCCACCCATGTAACGTATCGCAACCACGCTCCATGGCTGTCACACTGCTTCGGTGGACCTCGGAAGCGGATTGCTTTTGGTAGTATCCGCTTACTGCTCGTTCAACGCTGGTTATTAAGCAACATCCGCGTGGCTGTTGACCTTATGTCATTTGGTTTGTTGATCCTGACGCAGCAATTAATTTGTCGTGTCCACACAGCGAACCGAGGCAGTTCTTCTCTTTGTGGCCATCAGGACGGCACGCCGAAACTGCGGCATGTGGTTCCACTCTACTTCACTGCGGTGCATTTTAGCTGTGAGTGATAATGTCGGGTTCACCTGAAATAGCTTAGAAGGTATGCAGGTGCGGTTTTTATACGGGAGTTGTTTCTGAGTAACCACCGTCAAAGTTGAAACAGGTGCTGTAGATTAGCACCCGTCGGGGTGGCGTCGTGTCAGTGGCGTGGCGCTACTAGGTCCGAGGGCGCGGGATCGAATCGTGGTCGCAGCGGCCATATTTTGAAGGAGGTGTAATGCAGAGACGCCTGTGTACTGTGCATTGGGTGCATGTTAAGGAAATCTAGGTGATGAAAATCACTATGGCAAGCCTCAGATTCAAATCCTGGTTGTGGCACGTAAAACCTCAGAATTTTAGTTCATCAAATTCTATCAAAAAGAGAAAAAGAAAGAAAGAAAGAAGGAAAGAAAGAAAGAAGGAAAGAAAGAAAGCAAGAAAGAAAGAAAGAAAGAAAGAAAGAAAGCAAGAAAGAAAGAAAGAAAGAAAGAAAGAAAGAAAGAAAGAAAGAAAGGAAGATAAGCCACGGGCCCATGATTTTCTCGACAATGTCGATTGTCATATATGTGGTGTATTATAAAGTCACAATATGCCTAGCTAGATTTTGTTCCCCTTGCTTGATGGGACACTGCGATGATGGTGCACGTTATATATATATATATATATATATATATATATATATATATATCTTAACAATAATTACCATATGTTATAACTTGGGGTTATCAGCCATGTCATTCATAATAATTTCTTAAATTATCACTAAAGCACACCAGTTCGTGATTGCTCAGTATAACTACCTTCCGCTTAACGCCGTTTTCTATTCTTACGGCCATTTTCTGAATATATAATTTTTTTCTGACACTGGTAGTCATCTCCCCTAGCAGAGCCCGTTAGTGCAATGCGCAACAAGGAGATCATGTATGGGCTATACCTTCTCACGCACAACGGTTACGTAACTAGTCCGAGATTGGATTTTTGTATGGAAGCAAACCCAAGAGCTCTGTGTTGGGGACTGCGTTGCGCACTGTGCACAAAGCAGGTGCCTCACGCGAGGCCTTATGTATGTACCTCTCCTATTCGCGTGCGTTACACAAGGTCTTCTCATGCATGAAAGCGCAAGTCTGCGTCAACACACTACCCATATGCCATCAATACCAGATAGCGACGTCGATTGGTTTCTCCGAAAACGCGAGTTTGCTCTTTCAGGCTTATGATGCAGCAGTTTAATTACATGTTCGCTGTGTAAGCATGCTTCCTACAAGGTATTTGTTTAAGTCACGCCAGCGCTTCGCAGGCCTCAAGCCCCATTCGATTAATATAAACATTTCTTTGAACGTTAAACATATCATGAGTATTTCTAACTCCAAAAACGGGAAAGGATGCTGCATTGAAGTTGGGTTATCTAAAGCTTGTTGTCTGCGTTAGCTTGTTTGCAGACTCCATACGGATTGCACGCTTTAGGCTAGGAAAATCACTATTTCTATGGATATCTCAAAAGAAAGAAGGGCGCCATGAGCGTTTATATCCTAATATTAATGTGACTTATGGCGGGTGCGCAGGCAAATGTTTCAGTGTGTGGGTTAATTAGGGGATAAATAAAAACTGCGGAACCCTGGCTTTGTGCCCGTTTAGAGGTGTTGTGTAAAACGCTACGAATGCTTACCCACTTCTTGCGAGAAGCAAACAAAAAATAATTCTGAAGTCCTTTGTGCCAAAACCGGGATATGGTTGGGGGCGCACCGAAATAGGAACCATACAAGTGGTACTGTACTGTGTGAAGAAAGCTTTATAATTTTGACTCGGTAGTGCAAGCAATTACGGGATACTCTTGTTCTGCTTATTTTATTGCGTTCCACGAAGTACCATGCAGGCTTATTCGATGTCCTCGGTGAACTTAAAGAAGGACGTGGTATTTGTTTGGTGAAAATGAGGTACTCGTGGTGGATGCTGCGTATGCAAAATTCAAAGCGTGTGGGTCAATTGTAGCCTTTGCCGTAAATGACGCAGCTTATAGTGCTCCGGAGCGTTATAAGTGTGTTTTACGTACAGTGCACAGTACACAGCGTGGAGTACCAGCAAGAAAGGAGCCGATTTGCATGCTAAGGTTAGCATGTATTGATGAATTACGCTTTTTGTAAACAATTTCTTCATCAAACGTTAACGGCAGCCATCAAGAGTTAATCGCAGGGAGGTTAACCGGAGCATAACTCCGGTTAACCGGAGTTTGCTGCCCTGCACTGTGGAAGGGGTAAGGGGAGACAGAAAGATAAAGAAAAAATGCACACACATATAATGAGGGGGAGATTGAAAAAATATTATGCGTGGTTCTCCTATCGCGCAAACACCAGAGACCAGTGGAGCTGGGGGAAGGACAGGGAAGTAGTGCCAAACCCACACTTAGTCTAACTTTTGCTGGACTTCCCCCAGCTCCGCTGGTGTCTGCTGGTGTTAGCGATAGCAGAGCCACGCATATTTTTTCCGCTACGAGAAAGAGGGTCGCCAAAGCGAGCGCTTGGGTTTTTACCGGAGCGCAATGACGTCACGTCACCTGTGTCCCCGCCACGCCACTGCTTCTCCCCCCCTAGGCCCCACGTAACCTCGCAGCGTCGCTATGCTGCGCGATGCTATTTTTATACTTCGCTTTCACTCTCTGTCAGCTCTCTCTCCCCCAGCGAAACTGCGAACGTCAACAGAAGCGCAGCGAGGTTCTAACAGCTCCACTGCAAAAGAACGATCACGCACAAAGGAACGCAGGAGTGTCGCAGTCGTTCAAACAGGTCGCTTTACCGGAGGAACTTGAATAGCGCCTTCGTCGCCTTCTGGTGTGAATGCCGCTTCAGCCGACAGTCTAAGATCTTCTGCTCAGAAAACGGCGTGCCGTGGAGGCGTGCTAACTCCATCACCAGCGACTGCCTCTGGGAGCTGCACCGGGGACAATGACACATGATCCTTTCGATTGTGTCAATATAAATCTAAGGCGCCAAATCGCGGAACTAAACAAGAACATCGAAGCACACTGCGCCCAGTTATGCAATCAGGAGTGGGACGAGGTATGCGACGCCATGGACGGCAACATCAACACGGGCAAGACGTGGAAGATCCTCAAGTACCTGCTCAACCCGTCGGGCACGAAGACAGCGGTGAAAGCGGAAATGACCAAGCTCAGACACAGGTACAAAAGAAACATCCGTGAGATGGGTGATGAAATCGTCAAGCTGTATCTTGAGAGACCTCCAGCCGTTGAACACCAGAACTACTCGGCCTCCCCCAACGCGGACCTCGACATAGATTTCTCCCAGCTAGAAATCAAGGCGGTCCTGCAGACCACCAAGACAAAGTCGGCTCCGGGCCCCGACAAAGTGACCAACAAGATGCTCCGGAACCTGGACGACCAGGCAACGAGCCGCTTGACAGAGTACATGAACGAGTGCTGGCAGAACGGTGGGATACCCGACGAATGGAAGAGGTCCGACGTGATCCTCAACCCCAAGCCGGGTAAATCCTTAGAGATACAGAACCTGCGGCCGATCTCTCTCACTTCCTGCGTTGTGAAAGTGATGGAGCACACTTGCTTGAGTAGAGTTAACGGCTACCTGGAGTCAAACGACCTGAACCACAGCAAGACGATTGGCTTCAGAAGAGGGCTTTCTACCCAAGATTTCTACGAAACTATACAACCCAAGGAGCAAGTCATAGACACCACGGGGCGGGGCTTCAAGGCAATACTTGGACTTCATCTAAAGAAGGCCTTCGACAGTGTCAAGCACGCGGCCATCCTCGACAGATTCGCGCAATTCGGCCTGGGCGAACGAACGTATAATTATATCCCAAATTTCCTTACGGGAAGAACAGCCAGAAATAGACTGGATGAGGAAGAGAGCATTCAGGTGGACACGGGCAGCGCTGGCACACCGCGAGGGTCCGTCGTGTCACCGATGGTCTTGAACCTCGTCATGATCGGACTATCGGAAAAGCTGGAGCGAATAGAAGGCATTAATCACACCGTTCATACAGACGGCATTACGATTTGGACCACGAATGGCGCAAGCGAGGGCGATATGGAGAACATACTTCAAGGGGCGGTGGAGGCAATCGAAAATCATCTGAAGAGCACCGGACTATAGTGCTCGCCGGAGAAATCGGAACTGCTGCTCTACCACCTCAGGAGGCTAGGCAAACCGTCCAGAGACGTAGCGGAACTACACAAAAGGGGAATCAGATTAACCACGAGAAAAGGCACGGAGATATCCATCGTCCAAAAGATAGGAGTCCTGGGTCTCTGGATTGAAGCCAGGGGAACAAATGCGGAAACTATTATGCGCCTGGAAAAGAAAGTCACGGCAACCGTTCGGCTAATACAGAAAGTCTCCATCAACAGGTTGGGCATTAAAGAAAGAAACGTAGTACGGCTTGTTCAGGCCTTCGCGATCAGCCTCGTCGCGTACGTGGCGCCATTCGTCCACTGGAACAAGGCTGAGAACGACAAGATCAACGTGCTTATTAGGAAAGCGTACAGAACAGCACTGGGTCTCCCTCAATACACAAGAAACGAAAAGTTACTACAACTCGGGGTACATAACACGCTGGAGGAAATCACGGAAGCACATAGGATAGCGCAACTCGAAAGACTCTCGGGAACCCAGGCGGGCAGAGAAATCATGAGAAAGGTCTGCATAAATTACCATGGCATGAACGGCCCCAAGACGCAGATTCACCCAGACGTCCGAGCAGCAATACACATGGAACATATCCGAAGAACATGCACCCCGTGCATAATGTCAATAGAAGAAAATGCCCCGCGAAAACGATTCTCAAAAACCATGGCGCGTGGGTGGGGGTGCTCTTCGTAGACGCGGCCCGGTACCCTCGAAACTGGGACGACAATGTGGGTGTCGGCGCTGACAAAGATAACTCCCTCTTCGCAATGGTGGTCGTATGCACGAAAGGAAAGACAGTGACTGAGGGCCCCGTTAGGACCAGATCGTCAGAGGCAGCGGAAGAAACGGCAATCGCACTGGCTATAATCAACGGTCGGCAACAAGACAAAACAATAATCAGCGACTCCAAGAAGGCTATTAGGGACTTTTCGAAGTGCTGGGTCTCCACCGAGGCGGCCAAAATCCTGAACCGCAGAGCAGAAGACTTCAAGAATGGCAAAATCACACCTAAATAACTCAAATGGATATCTGCACATATGGGAGAAGCAACCACGAATGCCCCTCCCAACCTCAACGAGAAGGCCCACCGAGCCGCGCGAGAACTAAGCCACCGCTGCTCGGGCAGGGACGGGCCCAACACCTCGCCACCCCAGGGGAAGGGTGAAGGTCTGCGGCGGAGGCGATGGAGAACACGGAGGAGGCGACAACGATGAAGTAGCGATAAAAGACGACAGGGACAGACTGGTCACGTACCACGACATACTGACACACTATACGAAACAAAAAGAGGCATACCCACAACCCCACAAACAACTCGACAGATCTCAAGAAGCAGATTGGAGAAGGTTGAAAACCAGAACGTTGCGAAACCCAGTACATTTAAACAGAGTAAATTCAACACAATACCCAGACGCAAGCTGTAAGCTCTGCAAGCACGAACACGCAGACATGGCACACATCTTATGGAAGTGCACAAAGATCAGATCGATATATGTAGAGGACAACATAGAACCGGACCTTCTCGAGGAGCGATGGCTAAGTGCTCTGACTAGCTCGGAACTACACGGCCAACTATGGGCTATGCAGCTGGCCCAGGCACCGGTGGAAACGCTATGCCTCTACGCACATAATGCCCGGGTTGCCTGAACCCGGGCTGGCATCCTCGCAGGTCCTTCGCTCATTAAAGTTTTTTCCGTCCATTCGTTACCTCGTTGCCGTGACTATTACAGACAGCATTTTCAGCCATTCTGAAGCGGCAAGCAAAGGCATTCTTAAAGTATACTCCGAGCCAGGGTCGGCAGAGAACAGTTGTCTCGATTCGAGATAGCCCAAATTGAATGCGTAGTCGGGGGGATGGGTTCAGGTGGGGCAGCCAAGTATGCCTGAAACTTGGCGTGTTCCACATGGTTCGTGGGGCTTCACACGCGACTATGCGAAGCTTTGTTGCTGCATCGGTTCTTGATAGCAGGATAGGTTCCTTCACAGCATTTTCGTGAGTCCTCTAAGTAGCTTCATCCGCATGTTCGTTTCCCATGATGCTACAGTGGTCTGGAGCCACTGATAAGTGCCGCCATACCTTTTCCTGCTAGTTGGTGATATAGCTGTCTTATTTCCAGTACCAGTTGGTCTTGTGACTCATGACGTAGATAAGATAGCGACAATGCAGGGCTGCCTTCGAATCAATAAATGTACTCCACCTTCGTGGTAGATCTTTATGAATCATATGAAGTGCGCTGCGAAGGGCAGCGAGCTCCGCAGCAGTCGAAGTTGTCCGATGAGAGGTTTTAAACTGAATGGTAACAGCTTTTTCTGGGAAAATCACAGCTCCTGTAGATCCACAGCTGTCGAGCGATCACTGTAAATGGGAAGATGGTCCTTGTATGTGTCGTGCAGCATGATTGGAAATAGCTGCCTGCGTGCTGGCCACGAGGGTCCTGCTTTCGTTCGAATTCCTGAAACCGAGAGTGAAAACCGAGTGGGTAAGCCAATAACTGAGGAGGCGATAGCAGCCGCCAGGTGGGAGTATAATCTTGAGGGATGCACTCGCGGTACGCCCATATCTCCTGTCAAAAGGAGGCACTAGGCCGGTCTTTCGGCAGGGCCGCGAGGTGGTGGAAAGGGGCGCAGGCAATGTACCTGATTTGTTCTCTGAGCACTTCCAATCTCATGTGAGTTGTGAGTGCGTAATCTTGGGCTATCGCAATTGTTTCCGCTGTCGATGTGCAACGCACACCCATCCAAGACAAACCCTGAGTGCCTGCACCTAAGCTTTCACGATTGTACGAATGATAATTCTGCAGGTATTGCTCGGTACAAGTAAGCTGTACCTCAGATGCCCGAGAAACAGAGCCCTGTAGAGTTGTAAC